>NC_057797.1:470853642-471153642 GCF_018294505.1 Triticum aestivum | reverse complement strand
TGATTTCAATTGGTATCTTCTGTTGTACTTTGAATGTTCTTAACTCCAGGGCAGCGTCCTTGGGTAGGGCGTCTAGGTCAGGCCTTTGACCCTACCCTAGGTACATGTCATCGTTAATCACCCTTTCCTCTTCAAGGGAAAAACCAACGCAAGCTCAAGAAGTAGCGGGAAGAATTTCTGGCGCCGTTGCCGGGGAGATCTATGCCAAGTCAAGACATACCAAGTACCCATCATAAACTCTCATCTCTTGCATTACACTATTCATCATTCACCTCTCGTTTTCCTCTCCCCCACTTCTAAAGCTATTTTCGAAAAGATTTGCCTTTTCT
This sequence comes from Triticum aestivum, assembly GCF_018294505.1. Lineage (NCBI taxonomy): Eukaryota > Viridiplantae > Streptophyta > Magnoliopsida > Poales > Poaceae > Triticum > Triticum aestivum. The sequence continues at coordinate 471,153,313 of NC_057797.1, read as the reverse complement.
TCGCCCCTCTTCTGTTCGTTTTCTTCCTTGATTTTTGTGTGCTCGTGTGTTCGATTGCTTGCTTTGTCACGATGTCTCAAGAGAATACCAAATTGTTTGTCTTTTCCAACACTATTAACAATGATTTTATTAGCACTCTGATTTCTCCCGCTACTAGTGCGGAATCTTATGAAATTAATGTCACTTTGCTAAATCTTGTTATGAAAGATCAATTCTCCGCCCTTCCTAGTGAAGATGTTGCATCCCATCTTACTAGTTTCGTTGAGTTATGTGATATGCAAAAGAAAAAAGATGTGGATAATGATATTGTTAAATTGAACCTATTTTCGTTCTCACTACGAGATGGTGCTAAAACTTGGTTTTCATCTTTGCCTAAAAAATAGTACTGATTCATGGAATACGTGTAAAGATGCTTTTATTTCCAAGTATTTTCCTCCCACTAAGATCATATCCCTTAGGATCGATGTTATGAATTGTAAGCAACTTGATCATGAACATGTTGCACAATCTTGGGAGAGGATGAAATTGATGATACGAAATTGCCCTACTCATGGTTTGAATTTGTGGATGATTATACATTTTTATGCCGGATTGAATTTTGCTTCTAGAAGTCTTTTAGATTTGGCCGTGGGAGGTACTTTTATGGAAATAAATTTAGGAGAAGCTATTAAAATCCTAGATAATATTATGGTTAATTATTCTCAATGGCACACCAAAAGATCTTCCACTAGTAAAAAACTGCATGCGATTGAAGAGATTGATGTTTTGAGTAGAAAGATGGATAATCTTATGAAATTATTTGCTAGAAAGAGTGCTTCTATTGATCCTAATGATATGCCTTTGTCTACATTGATTGAAAATAATAATGAATCTATGGATGTGAATTTTGTTGGTAGGAACAATTTTGGTAATAATGCGTATAGAGATAATTTTAATCCTAGGCCATTTCCTAGTAATTCCTATAACAATTATGGTAATTCCTACAATAATTCTTATTGAAATTATAATAATATTCCCTCTGATTTTGAGAATATTGTTAAATAATTTATGAGTTTGCAAAAGAATTTCAATGCTCTGATTGAGGAAAAATTGCTTAAGATTGATGATTTGGCTAGCAAAGTGGATATAATTTCTCTTGATGTTGAATCTTTGAAAATTAGATCTATTCCACCCAAGCATGATATTAATGACTCTCTCAAAGCTATGAGAATTTCCACTGATGAGTGCAAAGAAAAAACCGCTAAGATGTGTGCTAAACGAGATTGGTTTGTAAAAATGTGTTCTTCTAGTTTCCGTGAAAATAATGATGAAGATCTTAAAGTGATTGATGTGACTCCTATTGAATCTTTGTTTTCCAATATAAATCTTGATAAATATAGTACTGTATATGAGTCAACTTTAGTTAAAAGGCGTCTCAATGATTCGGAGTTTTAGATCTTGATGCAAAAATTGATAAAAGTGGGATATGAGAGGTCAAAACTTTAAGTAGCAATGAACCCACTCTTTTGGATTTCAAGGAATTTAATTATCATAATTGTTCTTTAATATATTTTATTTCCTTTTTGCAATCCATGTTGAATTCTCCTCATGCTTATAATCAAAATAAAGCTTTTACTAAACATATCGTTGATGCTATGATGCAATCTTTTGAAGAAAAGCTTGAACTGGAAGTTTCTATCACTAGAAAACTTTATGATGAGTGGGAACCTACTCTTAAGATTAAGATTAAATATTATGAGTGTCATGCTTTGTGTGATTTGGGTGCTAGCGTTTCCGCGATTCCAAAAAAAATTATGAGATGTGCTAGGTTTCCGTGAATTTGATGATTGTTCTTTAAATTTGCATCTTGCGGATTCCACTATTAAGAAACCTATGGGAAGGATTAATGATGTTATTATTGTTGAAAATAGGAATTATGTGCCCATAGATTTCACTGCTCTTGATATAGATTGCAATCCTACATGTCCTATTATTCTTGGTAGACCTTTCATTAGAACGATTGGTGCACTTATTGATATGAAAGAAGGAAACATTAGATTTCAATTTTCGTTAAGGAAGGGCAAGGAACACTTTCCAAGAAAGAAAATTAAATTTCCGTATGAATCTATTGTGAGAGCTACTTATGTATTGCATACCAAATATGATAATACCTAGATCTATTTGTGTTTTTATGCCTAGCTAAGGGCGTTAAACAATAGCGCTTGTTGGGAGGCAACCCAATTTTATTTTTGTTCTTGTTTTTTAGGCCCTGTATTGCAATAAATAATTCATATAGCCTCTGGTTAGGTGTGGTTTGTGTGTTTTGATTAGTGTTTGTGCCAAGTAAGACCTTTGGGATGGCTTACGGTGATAGTTGATTTGATCTTGCTGAAAAACAGAAACTTTTGCACTCAGGAAAACAATTCTCATTCTTAATAGAACTGTGATAAAATACTGATTCTTTATTCAAAAGATTAATAAACAAATTTCTTAGGTTGTCCTAATTTTTCAGACTTTTTGGAGTTACAGAAGTATTCGAGAGTTACAGATTACTACGGACTGTTCTATTTTTTACAAATTATGTTTTCTATGCGTTGTTTGCTTATTTTGATGATTCTATGGGTAGTATCAGGGGGTATGAACCATGGAAAAGTTGGAATAAATTATATATTACACCAATATAAATAAAGAAATAGTTCACAACAGTACCAAAAGTGGTGATTTATTTTCTTATACTAACGGAGCTTATGAGATTTTCTGTTGAGTTTTGTGTTGTGAAGTTTTCAAGTTTTGGGTAAGGATTTGATGGACTATGGAATAAGGAGTGGCAATAGCCTAAGATTGGGGATGCCCAAGGCACCCCAAGGTAATATTCAAGAATAACCAAGAGCCTAAGCTTGGGGATGCCCCAGAAGGCATCCCCTCTTTCGTCTTCGTCTATCGGTAACTTTACTTGAGGCTATATTTTTATTCACCACATGATATGTGTTTTGCTTGGAGCGTCTTGTTGATACGTCTCCAACGTATCTATATTTTTTTATTGTTCCATGATATTATATTATTTGTTTTGGATGTTTTATATGCATTAATATGCTATTTTATATGATTTTTGGGAGTAACCTATTAACCTAGATCCCAGTGCCAGTTTCTGTTTTTTGAATCTCCTATGGATTCTTATATGCATGATTTGGTATCTTTGCAAGTCTCTTCAAACTATCGATTTGGTTTGGCCAACTAGATTGGTTTTTCTTGCAATGGGAGAAGTTCTTAGCTTTGGGTTCAATCTTGCGGTGCTCGATCCTAGTGACAGAAGGGGAACTGACACGTATTGTATTGTTGCCATTGAGGATAACAAGATGGGTTTTCATCATATTGCTTGAGTTAATCCCGCTACACCATGTCATCTTACTTAATGTGTTACTCTATTCTTATGAACTTAATACTCTATATGCAGGCAGGAGTCGGTCGATGTGTGGAGTAATAGTAGTAGATGCAGAATTGTTTTGATCTACTTGACACGGACGTGATGTTTATATTCATGATCATTGCCTTAGATATCGTCATAACTTTGCGCTTTTCTATCAATTGCTCGGCAGTAATTTGTTCACCCACCATAATAATTTCTATCTTGAGAGAAGCCACTAGTGAAACCTATGGCCCCCGGGTCTATTTTCCATCATATAAGTTTCTGATCTATAATTCTAGTTTCCTATTTACTTTCTTTGCAATCTTTTACTTTCCATTCCATACACCAAAAATACCAAAAAAATATATTACTTTACCGTTTATCCATCTCTATCAGATCTCACATTGCAAATAACCGTGAAAGGGATTGATAACCCCTTTATCGCATTGGGTGCAAGGTTGGTGTTTGTTTGTGCAGGTATTCGGTGGCTTGTTGCGTTGTCTCCTACTGGATTGATACCTTGGTTCTCAAAACTAAGGGAAATACTTACTCTACTTTGCTGCATCATCGTTTCCTCTTCAAGGGAAAAACCAACGCAAGCTCAAGAGGTAGCACTTGTATGATTTGAGTCTTTGGTTTTTAGTTTGCCACAATCATCCTTGTTGTACACACCTTTTGAGAGGGACACGAATGAATCATGATTTATTAGAATACTTATGTGTTTCACTTATATCTTTTGAGCTAGGCAATTTAGCTCTAGTGCTTCACTTATATCTTTTTAGAGCACGGCGGTGGTTTTATTTTATAGCTATTGTTGAACTCTCATGCTTCACTTATATTATTTTGAGAGTCTTTAAACAACATGGTAATTTGCTTTGGTTATAAATTTAGTCCTAATATGATAGGCATCCAAGAGGGAGATAATAAAAAACTTTCATATAAAGTGCATCGAATACTATGAGAAGTTTGCTTCCTTATGATTGTTTTGAGATATAAAAATGGTGATATTAGAGTCATGCTATTGAGTAATTGTGAATTTGATAAATACTTGCGTTAAGGTTTGTGATTCCCGTAGCATGCATGTATGGTGAACCGTTATGTGATGAAGTCGGAGCATGGTTTATTTATTGATTGTCTTCCTTATGAGTTGCGGTCGGGGACGAGCAATGGTCTTTTCCTACCAATCTATCCCCCTAGGAGCTTGTGCGTAGTACTTCGTTTCGATAAATAATAGATTTTTGCAATAAGTATGTGAGTTCTTTATGACTAATGTTGAGTCCATGGATTATACGCACTCTCACCCTTCCACTATTCCTAGGCTCTCTAGTGCCACGCAACTTTTGCCGGTACCATACACCCACCATATACCTTCCTCAAAACAGCCACCATACCTACCTATTATGGCATTTCCATAGCCATTCCGAGATATATTTGAAGGAAATATGCCCTAGAGGCAATAATATAGTTGTTATTTATATTTCCTTATATCATGATAAATGTTTATTATTCATGCTAGAATTGTATTAACCGGAAACTTAGTACATGTGTGAATACATAGACAAACAGAGTGTCCCTAGTATGCCTCTACTTGACTAGCTCGTTAATCAAAGATGGTTAAGTTTCCTAACCATAGACATGTGTTGTCATTTGATGAACGGGATCACATCATTAGAGAATGATGTGATGGACAAGCACTACTAGGGAAAAGCCTAGCAGTAGCGCGGGTAAAATGCTTATCAGTAGCGCGGGCAGCTGCGCTACTAATACGGTGCTATAGCTAACGCTTAGCAGTAGCGTGTGCTGACCCGCGCTGCTGCTATCTAGGGATAGCAGTAGCGGTCGTCATAAAAACGCGCTGCTGCTAATATCTATAGCGCCCTAGTATAAAAGGCACTACTGCTAAGACCTCGCTGCTACTAAAGCCATACCCCGCGCTACTGTTATTAGTTTCTGAATTTTTTTCTGCTCCATATTTTGTGCTGCTGAATTTTGTTTAGTGTTTTATACAATAGTCTCTAGCATATCATACACATACAAATCTGATCATATCATACACATACAAATAGCCTCATCAAATCGATCATGTCATCACCATAATCACCATCCAACAAAAAATGATCTCTCTCTCGAAATAGCAATACAAGTTATGAGATACCTCAAATACTTGCAACTACATCATCATCCATCTAAACAATGATATAGACAAGAAGAGCTATCACTATGAGTGAGATCGGAACTATGCAGTACATGAGGCGACAGTTATGAGTCCTCTCTCGCGTTAGCGTGAACCTCAAGTAACTAGCTTCTGCTTCATGTCTGCTTTTGAACCATGAAATCTAAGATGGGATCCATGTATGAGAACAAAGTGTGGACTTTGGTTGACTTGCCCGATGATCGGCAAGCCATAGAGAATAAATGGATCTTCAAGAAGAAGACTGACACTGACGGTAATATTACTGTCTACAAAGCTTGACTTGTTGCAAAAGGTTTTCGACAAGTTGAAGGAGTTGACTATGATGAGACCTTCTCATCCGTAGCGATGTTTAAGTCTGTTCGAATCATGTTAGCAATTGTCGCATTTTCTGATTATGAAATTTGGCAAATGGATGTCAAAACTGCATTCCTTAATTGATATCTCAAAGAAGAGTTGTATATGATGCAACGAGAAGGTTTTGTCAATCCTAAAGGTGCTAACAAAGTGTGCAAGCTCCAATGATCCATTTATGGACTGGTGCAAGCCTCTCGGAGTTGGAATATATGCTTTGATAGTGTGATCAAAGCATATGGTTTTATGCAGACTTTTGGAGAAGCCTGTATTTACAAGAAAGTGAGTGGGAGCTCCGTAGAATTTCTGATATTATATGTGGATGACATATTGTTGATTGGAAATGATACTGTATTTCTGAATAGCATAAAAGGATACTTGAATAAGAATTTTTCAATGAAAGACCTCGGTGAAGCTGCTTATATATTGGGCATCAAGATCTATAGAGATAGATTAGGATGCTTAATTACTCTTTCACAGAGCACATACCTTGACAAAGTTTTGAAGAAGTTCAAAATGGATCATTCAAAGAAAGGGTTCTTGCCTGTGTTACAAGGTGTGAAGTTGAGTCATACTCAATGCCCGACCACTGCAGAAGATAGAGAGAAAATAAAAGTCATTCCCTATTCCTTAGCCATAGGTTCCATCATGTATGCAATGCTGTGTACCAGACCTGATGTGTGCCTTGCTATTAGTTTAGAAGGGAGGTACCAAAGTAATCCAGGAGTGGATCACTGGACAGCGGTCAAGAACATCCTGAAATACCTGAAAAGGACTAAGGATATGTTTCTCGTTTATGGAGGTGATAAAGAGCTCGTTGTAAACGGTTACGTCGATGAAAGCTTTGACATTGATCCGAATGACTCTAAGTCACAAACCGGATACGTATTTTTATTGAATGGTGGAGCTGTCAGTTGGTGCAGTTCTAAGCAGAGCGTCGTGGCAGGATCTACGTGTGAAGCGGAATACATAGCTGCTTCAGAAGCAGCAGATGAAGGAGTTCATATCTGATCTAGGTGTAATACCTAGTGCATCGGGTCCAATGAAAATATTTTGTGACAATACTGGTGCAATTGCCATGGCAAAGGAATCCAGATTTCACAAGAGAACCAAGCACATCAAGAGACACTTCAATTCCATCCGCGATCAAGTTAAGGAGGGAGACATAGAGATTTGCAAGATACATACGTATCTGAATGTTGCAGACCCGTTGACTAAGCCTCTCTCACGAACAAAACATGACCAGCACCAAGACTCCATGGGTGTTAGAATCATTACTTTGTAATCTAGATTATTGACTCTAGTGCAAGTGGGAGACTGAAGGAAATATGCCCTAGAGGCATAATAAAGTTGTTATTTATATTTCCTTATATCATGATAAATTTTTATTATTCATGCTAGAATTGTATTAACCGGAAACTTAGTACATGTGTGAATACATAGACAAACAGAGTGTCCCTAGTATGCCTCTACTTGACTAGCTCGTTAATCAAAGATGGTTAAGTTTCCTAGCCATAAACATGTGTTGTCATTTGATGAACGGGGTCACGTCATTAGAGAATGATGTGATGGACAAGACCCATCCGTTAGCTTAGCACTATGATTGTTTAGTTTATTGCTATTGCTTTCTTCATAACTTATACATGTTCCTATGACTATGAGATTATGTGACTCCCGAATACCGGAGGAACACTTAGTGTTCTATCAAACGTCACAACGTAACCGGGTGATTATAAATATACTCTACAGGTGTCTCCAATGGTGTTTGTTGAGTTAGCATAGATCGAGAATAGGATTTGTCACTCTGTGTTTCGGAGAGGTATCTCTGGGCCGTCTCAGTAATGCTCACCACTATAAGCCTTGCAAGCAAAGTGACTAATGAGTTAGTTGCGGGATGATGCATTACGGGAAGAGTAAAGAGACTTTCCGGTAACGAGATTGAACTAGGTATGATGATACCGATGATCGAATCTCGGGCACGTAACATACCGATGACAAAGGGAACAATGTATGTTGTTATGCGGTTTAACCGATAAAGATCTTCGTAGAATATGTAGGAACCAATATGAGCATACAGGTTCCGCTATTGGTTATTGACCGGAGATGTGTCTTGGTCATGTCTACATAGTTCTCGAACCCGTAGGGTCCGCACGCTTAACGTTTGATGACGATTTGTATTATGAGTTATGTGATTTGATGTACCGAAGGTTGTTTGGAGTCCTGGATGAGATCACGGACATGACGAGGAGTCTCGAAATGGTCGAGACATAAAGATTGATATATTGGACCGTGTTATTCGGACACCAGAAGTGTTCTTGATAAAACCGGAGTGCCGGAAGGGGTTACCGGAACCCCCCGGGGAAGTAATGGGCCTTAGGGGAGAGAGAGGGTGGCAGCCAACAGGTGCCCCCCCAGGGGAGTCCAAATAGGACTAGGGGTGGGGGCGCGACCCCTCTTTCCCTCTCCCTCTCCCTTTCATTCCTTCTTCTCCTACTTGGACTAGGAAAGGGGGAGCCGATTCCTACTTGGAGTAGGACTCCCCCCCTTGGGCGCGCCCCCTAGGGCCGGCCGGCCTCCTCCTCCACTCCTTTATATATGGGGGAGTGGTGCACCCCATAGACACACAAGTTGATCTTTAGCCGTGTGCGGTGCCCCCCTCCACAGTTTTACACCTCGGTCATATTGCCGTAGTGCTTAGGCGAAGCCCTGCGTTAGTAACTTCATCATCACTGTCACCACGCCGTCGTTGAAAACACAAGTGCTCCCTAGGTGATTTTGGTAATTAATGACAACATATCTCTTGTTGGACTAACACTTTTACCTAGTATGTTTCAGATGAGTTCAACAATGAAGTGGCATGGACTAGAGGATGTGGAACCCCTTCAAAATGCTAAGGACAAAGGATTGGCCCAAGCTCCAAGCTCAAGACTCTACATTTTATATTTTAGTGATCCAAGATCACATTGAGTCTATAGGAAAGCCAATACTATTAAGAAGGGATGAGGTGTTGCTTAATGGCTTGCTTTCTCAAAGTGCTTAGTAATATGCTCCAAAGCCCTTAACCATTTTCTCACTTCCAAATATATCCTAAACCAAAAGGTCAAACTCAGCCCCACCGATTCTTTCTATCCGGAGCCACCGAGTTCAGTTCAAATAGCCACTGCCTGAAACCCTAATCAGTTCGATCTCACCGATGGGATCTCGATCTCACCGAGATGGGCTTGCAAACTCTCTGTTACCTGTTGCAATATTTTTGGTCCCACCGAGATATGAAATCAGCCCCACCGAGTTTGCTTGGCCAACTCTCTGCTTCGCTTATTACCCAAATCGGTCCCACCGAGTTTGAGTAATTGGTCAAATCGAGTTCTGGTTTTACCCTAATCCTAGCACATCGGTTCCATCGAGTTGATCTAGTCGGTCCCACCGAAAGCCCTAACGGTCACTAGGTTTGTTAAAGCGGTCCGACCGAGTTTTTCACTTCGGTCTCACCGAGATTGGTAAATTATGTGTAACGGTTAGTTTTTGTGTGGAGGCTATATATACCCCTCCACCCACTCTTCATTTGTGGAGAGAGCCATCAGAACATACCTACACTTCCAACCTATATTTTCTGAGAGAGAACCACCTACACTTGTGTTAAGACCAAGATATTCCATTCCTACCATATGAATCTTGATCTCTAGCCTTTCCCAAGTTGCTTTCCACTCAAATCTTCTTTCCACCAAATCCATATCCTGTGAGAGAGAGTTGAGTGTTGGGGAGACTATCATTTGAAGCACAAGAGCAAGGAGTTCATCATCAACACACCATTCGTTACTTCTTGGAGAGTGGTGTCTCCTAGATTGGCTAGGTGTCACTTGGGAGCCTCCGACAAAGATTGTGGAGTTGAACCAAGGAGTTTGTAAGGGCAAGGAGATCGCCTACTTCGTGAAGATCTACCACTAGTGAGGCAAGTCCTTCGTGGGCGATGGCCATGATGGGATAGACAAGGTTGCTTCTTCGTGGACCCTTCATGGGTGGAGCCCTCCGTGGACTCACGCAACCGTTACCCTCCATGGGTTGAAGTCTCCATCAACGTGGATGTACGATAGCACTACCTATCAGAACCACGACAAAAACATCCATGTCTCCAATTGCGTTTGAATTCTCCAAACCCTTCCCTTTACATACTTGCAAGTTGCATGCTTTACTTTCCGCTGCTCATATACTCTTTGCATGCTTGCTTGATATGTATTGTGTTTGTTAAACTAGTGCCTAAACTCCACTTCAACTTAAAGAAATTAAAAACTGCAACTTTTGGCACTTAGTGTCTAATCCCCCCCTCTAGACACCTCTTCTCGATCCTTTCAATTGGTATCAGAGCTTTGGTCTCCATTGCCTTGGTTTAAACACCATTGGAGGAAGATGGATGAGTCTACTTTGGGGAGTCTTAGACGTAGAGTGCCTATTCTTGATGGAGAATATTTTCATAAGTGAAAAAATGAAATGCTTGAGATTTTCAATGAATATCACTTGAACAAGTATATTGCTAGCCCTTGTGGCATAGATGTCATATTTGACAAGGATAGACTTTGTAGTGCTTGTCAAGCAGGGAAACAAGTTGGAGGAAGTCATCGCGCTAAGAACATCATGACCACAAGAAGACCACTCGAGCTACTTCACATGGATCTCTTTGGTCCAAATGCCTACAAGAGTCTCGGTGGTAACTCATTTGGTCTGGTCATAGTTGATGATTTTTCAAGATTTACGTGGGTGTTCTTTCTTGATGACAAATCGCAGGTCCAAAAGATCTTCAAAAACTTTGCTAGGAAGGCCCAAAATCAACTTGACGTGAAGATCAAGAAGGTTCAGAGCGACAACGAAACGGAGTTCAAGAACGCAAATGTGGACACCTTTCTTGACGAAGAAGGGATCGCACATGAGTTCTCGGCTACGTACACACCTCAACAAAATGGAGTTGTTGAGAGGAAGAACCGGACTCTTATAGAGATGGCAAGAACGATGCTTGATGAGTACAAGACGCCAAAACACTTTTGGGCAGAAGCGGTAGAGACAGCTTGTCATGCAATAGATTGCTTGTATCTTCACAAGCTACTCGGCAAGATGGCATACGAGCTCCTCACCGGTAACAAACCCCAAGTTGGATACTTTCGAGTATTCGGCTCAAAGTGCTACATTCTTGATAAGCATCATCGTTCTAAATTTGCTCCTAAGTCTCATGAAGGTTTCCTACTTGGTTATGGCTCAAACTCTCACACATACCGTGTCTACAACAATTTCACCCGAAAGGTTGAATAAACGGTAAATGTGAAGTTTGATGAATCTAACGGCTCGCAAGTAGAGCAATTGCCAATTGATGTAGGAGACAAAGATCCCTCGGAAGCAATCCAAGACTTGTCTATTGGCAGGATTCGTCCAATGGAGGTGAAGGAGAGTACCTCGTTCGTCCAAGTGGAAGCTTTTACCTCACGACAAGGTGAACCAAGAGTTGATACGGAAGCATCCACGAGTGGGACACACCAAGAAGAAGAAAACGAGGAAGTGCACCAAGACGAACGTCAACAACCTCCTTCTCCACCACGACAAGAGAACGCCAACGCCAACAATGAAGAAGGCCAAGAAGAAGAAGAAGATGAAGAAGATGTTCAACAAAGACCCAAGCAAAAGCTTTCATGAGTTCGAGCAAGAATTGTTAAAGATCATCCCATGGAGCAAATCTACAATGATATCCAAACCGGGAGAATCACTCGCTCAAAAACTCGTTTAGCTAACTTTTGTGAACACTATTCATTCATCTCTCGCATTGAACCTATGAAGGTTGAAGAAGCATTGGAAGATCCGGATTGGATAAACGCTATGCATGAAGAGCTACACAACTTTGAGAGAAATCAAGTGTGGACATTGGTTGAAAAGCCCGACAACAACCACAACATCATCGGTACCAAATGGGTGTTTCGCAACAAGCAAGATGAAGATGGACAAGTTGTTCACAACAAAGCATGTATCGTCACCCAAGGCTACACACAAGTCGAAGGTATGGACTATGGTGAGACATATGCTCCCGTTGCTAGACTTGAGTCCATTCGCATCTTACTTGCCTATGCTAATCACCATAATATCACCTTGTACCAAATGGACATTAAAAGTGCTTTTCTAAATGGTGAAATTGAAGACGAAGTTTATGTTAAGCAACCTCCCGGCTTTGTCAACCCTAAGAAACCTAATCATGTCTACAAACTTCACAAAGCCCTTTATGGTCTTAAACAAGCTCCTAGAGCATGGTATAAATGCTTGACCAAGTTCCTTATTGAAAAAGGCTTTGAAATTGGAAAAATAGATTCTACTCTTTTTGCTAAAAGGGTTAATGGAGAACTATTTGTATGCCAAATTTATGTCGATGATATTATATTTGGATCAACTAACCCTCATTTTAGTGAAAAGTTTGGGAAGCTAATGTCGGAGAAGTTTGAGATGTCCATGATGAGTGAACTCAAATTCTTTCTTGGTTTGCAAATCAAGCAAACTAAGGAAGGCACCTTTGTCTCTCAAACAAAGTACACCAAGGACTTATTCAAGAAGTTCAATATGCAAGAATGCAAAGGTATGACTACACCCATGCCTACTAGTGGACATCTTGATTTGACCAAAGATGGTGAACCGGTTGATCAAAAAGTTTATCGCTCTATGATTGGTTCATTATTATATCTATGTGCTTCACGTCCCGATATCATGTTAAGTGTGTGCATGTGTGCACGATATCAAGCTGCTCCTAAGGAATGTCATCTTAAGGTCGTGAAAAGGATAGTGAGATACTTAATACATACACCAAATTTTGGCATTTGGTATCCAAAGAGAGCTTCCTTTGATCTTGTTGGCTACTCCGACTCAGACTATGTCGGTGACAAGGTTGATAGGAAGTCCACTTCGGGTACTTGTCAATTCCTTGGTAGATCTCTTGTGTCTTGGTCTTCCAAGAAACAAAACTCAGTATCCTTATCCACCCCTGAAGCAGAATACATTGCTCCGGGTTCATGTTGTGCTCAATTACTCTGGATGACCCATACTCTTAAAGATTATGGGATATATGTGAAACATGTTCCATTGCTTTGTGACAATGAAAGTGCTATCAAGATTGCTCACAATCTCGTGCAACACTCTCGAACTAAGCATATCGAAGTTCGTCGTCATTTTATTCGAGATCACGTTGCTAAGGGTGACATAAACCTTAAGCATGTTCGCACCGATAATCAATTAGCGGATATATTCACCAAACCACTTGATGAGAAAGTGTTTTGCAGGTTAAGAGGTGAATTGAACATCATTGACGCTTCAAACTTGGAGTAGGAACTCCATTGGATACATGCAAGACTTGAGCTTACGACTAATCTCTTGATATTTCTCCTATGATGATTATCTTATGTCTTGAAAATTTGCATCTTGCATGTTATGTAACCCTTGTAGGTACTTGGATGAATCTAATTCTATGAGATTGCAATTCACTCATATCTTGAGCAATCTCTACAGCATCAAGTCTCTACACAATGGTGACTGATGACAAGGAAGCACGAAACCTTTCAAACATATCCTTTGACAAATTCTATGTTGAGTTTCATGATTGTCATGTTGGATACACAAGTGCTATTCCTTGAGAAAACTAACCCATGTAGGTAGATGAACTCAAAATCCAAAGGGTGCTCCCAACTCTTGATGGGCTACATCAACCTTGAGCAACCCACACAAGTTCAACTACATGATCAAGATCAACACCGCCACCCAAGGTATGTTATTCCATCTTAGAGTAGCTTTACTCCAAGTCATGAGTCAAAGCAACTCGACAAGATGTGAATACATCGAGATACTTAAACGAAAAATGGTAACCCCATTTTGAGCTTAAACAATTAGTACGACCTATGATCAAGTGATCTCACTTGACTCCTAAGTCAATGTACTCTAACATAGGTGACTTTGTCACCGCCCAACTCTAGATGAAGTTCTATTGTGTTCTTTTTTGTATTCTTGCACTTGTCTCATGCATATTTGTTTCCCCCTTCAAACTTCATCTAGACCTTTTTGTTTCGTTTCTTTGTTCTTTGTTCTACATTTTCTGCATCCAATTCATTGCAAATCTTTGTGAGATCTTATTTGTTTAGTGAGCTGAGGTGACAAGTGTTTTTCTGTGATGAACTCGGTTCCACCGGTTTCATGTTTCCGGTCTAACCGAAGATTTTCGGAGCAACCGAAGCATACAACTCGGTGACACCGATTTCACTACAGGAAAAACATTTTGCCATTTATTCCTGCTTTATTCTTGATCCAGCTCCACTCAATGGATCTTGTCATCTGCAAGCATCACATTTACCTTAATGCTTTGTACTGTGATTCAAGGACCGAACCCATTCACAACAAATTCCAAAAGACCCTTCTTGGAAATTGATGTCAAAGGGGGAGAGAGAGATCACATAAAAGCTTAATCATATCTCTAGGGGGAGAGATCTCTAGGGGAGGGCATACTCCAGGAAATGATGGTACGTAGACACACTCTCCCCTCTCGTTGCTATGCATCTCTAGATAGATCTTGCGTGACCGTAGGTAAAAATTTTGAAATACTACATTCCCCACCAATATTTCCATGCAACTTTCCACCATTCCATTTATTATGACACGTTCCCTCATTGTCATATTGATTTACATGATCATGTAGTTGACATCGTATTTGTGGCAAAGCCACCGTTCATAATTATTTCATACATGTCACTTTTGATTCATTGCACATCCCGGGACACCGCAGGAGGCATTCATATAAAGTCATATTTTGTTCTAAGTATCAAGTTGTAAGTAAATAAAAGTGTGATGATCTTCATTATTAGAGCGTTGTCCCATCTGAGGAAAGGATGATGGAGACTATGATTCCCCCACAAGTCGGGATGAGACTTCGGACGAAAAAAAAGAGGCCAGAAAAATGAGAGAAGGCCCAAATAAAAAATGAAAGAAAAGAGAGAAGGGACAATGTTACTATCCTTTTACCACACTTGTGCTTCAAAGTAGCACCATGATCTTCATGATAGAGAGTCTCCTATGTTGTCACTTTCATATACTAGTGGGAATTTTTCATTATAGAACTTGGCTTGTATATTCCATTGATGGGCTTCCTCAAATTGCCCTAGGTCTTCGTGAGCAAGCGAGTTGGATGCACACCCACTTAGTTTCTTTTTGAGCTTTCATAAACTTATAGCTCTAGTGCATCTATTGATAGGCATCTCCATAGCCCGTTGATACGCCTAGTTGATGTGAGATTATCTCCCTATTTTGCCTTCTCCACAACCACCATATTCTATTCCACGTATAGTGTTATGTCCATGGCTCACACTCATGTATTGCGTGAGAGTTGAAAAAGTTTGAGAACATAAAAAGTATGAAAAAATTGCTTGGCTTGTCATCGGGGTTGTGCATGATTTAAATATTGTGTGCGATGAAGATGGAGCATAGCCATACTATATGGTTTTGTAGGGATAAGCTTTCTTTGGCCATGTTATTTTGAGAAGACATAATTGCCTTGTTAGTATGCTTGAAGTATTATTGTTTTTATGTCAATATTAAACTTTTGTTTTGAATCTTATGGATCTGAACATTCATGCCACAATAAAGAAAATTACATGGGTAAATATGTTGGGTAGCATTCCACATCAAAAATTCTATTTTTATCATTTACCTACTCAAGGACGAGCAGGAATTAAGCTTGGGGATGCTTGATACGTCTCCAACGTATCTGTAATTTTTTATTGTTCCATGCTATTATATTATTTGTTCTGGATGTTTTATATGCATTATTATGCTATTTTATATTATTTTTGGAACTAACCTATTAACCTAGAGCCCAGTGCCAGTTTCTGTTTTTTCCTTGTTTTTTAGTTTCGCAGAAAAGGAATACCAAACAGAGTCCAAACGGAGTCCAAACGGAATGAAACCTCCGTGATGATTTTTCTTGGACCAGAAGACAACCAGGAGACTTGGAGATGAAGTCGGGGGAGCCATGAGGCAGCCACAAGGATGGAGGGCGCGCCCAGGGGGTAGGTCATGCCCCCACCCTTGTGGGCCCCCCGTGACCCTGCTGACCTAATTATTTCGCCTATATATTCCCAAATATCCCCAAACCACTAGAGGCATCCACAAAAACACTATTCTATTGCTGCAACCTTCTGTACCCGTGAGTTCCCATCTAGGGACCAATTTCGGCACCCTGCCGGAGGGGGATTCGATCACGGAGGGCTTCTGCATCAACTCTACTGCCCTTCCGATGAAGCGTGAGTAGTTTACCACAGACCTATGGGTCCATAGCTAGTAGCTAGGTGGCTTCTTCTCTCTCTTTGATTCTCAATACCATGTTCTCCTCGATGTTCTTGTAGATCTATCCAATGTAATACTTTTTTGCGGTGTGTTTGCCGTGATCCGATGAATTATGGATTTATGATCAACTTATTTATGAATATTATTTGAATCTTCTCTGAATTCTTTTATGCATGATTTGATATATTTGTAATTCTCTTCCAACTACCGGTTTGGTTTGGCCAACTAGATTGGTTTTTCTTGCAATGGGAGAAATGCTTAGCTTTGGGTTCAATCTTGTGGTGTCCTTTCCCAGTGATAGTAGGGGCGGCAAGGCACGTATTGCACGTATTGCATTGTTGCCATCGAGGATAAAAAGATGGGGGTTTCATCATATTGCTTGAGTTAATTCCTCTACATCATGTCATCTTACTTAATGCGTTACTCTGTTCTTTAGGAACTTCATACTCTAGATGCAGGCAGGAGTCGGTCGATGTGTGGACTAATAGTAGTAGATGCAGAATCGTTTCGGTCTACTTGACACGGACATGATGCCTATATTCATGATCATTGTCCTTAGATATCCCCATAACTTTGCCCTTTTCTATCAATCGCTCGGCAGTAATTTGTTCACCCACTGTCTTATTTGCTATCTTGAGAGAAGCCTCTAGTGAAACCTATGGCCCCCGGGTCTATTTTCCATCATATAAGTGTTGGAAATATGCCCTAGAGGCAATAATAAAATGGTTATTATTATATTTCCTTGTTCATGATAATTTTCTATTGTTCATGCTATAATTGTGTTACCCGGAAATCGTAATACATGTGTGAATACATAGACCACAACATGTCCCTAGTGAGCCTCTAGTTGACTAGCTCGTTGATTAATAGATGGTTACGGTTTCCTGACCATGGACATTGGATGTCATTGATAACGGGATCACGTCATTAGGAGAATGATGTGATGGACAAGACCCAATCCTAAGCATAGCGCAAGATCGTGTAGTTCATCTGCTAAAGCTTTTCTAATGTCAAGTATCTTTTCCTTAGACCATGAGATTGTGCAACTCCCAGATACTGTAGGAATACTTTGGGTGTGCCAAACGTCACAACATAACTGGGTGACTATAAAGGTGCACTACGGGTATCTCTGAAAGTGTCTGTTGGGTTGGCACGAATCGAGACTGGGATTTGTCACTCCATATGACGGGGAGGTATCTCTAGGCCCACTTGGTAAGACATCATCGTAATGAGCTCAATGTGACTAAGGGTTAGTCACGGGATGATGTGTTACGCAACGAGTAAAGTGACTTGCCAGTAACAAGATTGAACGAGGTATTGGGATACCGGCGATCGAATCTCGGGCAAGTAACGTACCGATTGACAAAGGGAATTGTATACGGGATTGCTTGAATCCTCGACATCATGGTTCATCCAATGAGATCATCGTGGAACATGTGGGAGCCAACATGGGTATCCAGATCCCGTTGTTGGTTATTGGCCGAAGAGTTGTCTCGGTCATGTCTGCATGGTTCTCGAACCCGTAGGGTCTACACACTTAAGGTTCGATGACGCTAGGGTTATTAGGAAGATTTGTATGTGATTACCGAATGTTGTTCGGAGTCCCGGATGAGATCCCGGACATCACGAGGAGTTCCAGAACAGTCCGGAGGTGAAGATCTATATATGGGAAGTCATCATACGGTCACCAGAAATATTCGAGGGTATACCGGTATTGTACCGGGACCACCGGAGGGGTTTCGGGGGTCCACTGGGAGGGTCCACCTGCCCCGGAGGGCCTTATGGGCTGTAGGTGGAAGGGAACCAGCCCCTAGTGGGTTGGGCGCCATCCCCCCTATGGCCCATGCACCTAGGGTTTGGGGGGAACCCTAAAGGGGGGCGCCCCCCTTGCTTGGGGGGCAAGCCCCCTCCTCCTTGGCCGCCCCCCCCCTCTAGATCTCATCTACAGGGGCCGGCCCCCTTCCCCCTTCTCCCTATAAATAGAGGGGTGAGGGGAGGGCTGCAGCACCACATCCAAGGCGCAACCCCTCCCCTCCCCAACACCTCTCCTCCTCCGCGTGAGCTTGGCGAAGCCCTACCGGAGAACTGCCACTCCATCACCACCACGCCGTTGTGCTGTTGTTGGAGCCTTCTTACTCAACCTCTCCCTCCTCCTTGCTGGATCAAGGTGCGGGAGACGTCATCGGCTGCACGTGTGTTGAACTCGGAGGCACCGTTGTTCGGTGCTCAGATCGGATTCGGCCGCGATCTGAATCGCTACGTGTACGACTCCTCCAACCGCGTTCTTGCAACGCTTCCGACTCACGATCTTCAAGGGTATGAAGATGCACTCCCCTCTTGTTGCTAGTTACTCCATATATTGATCTTGGTGATGCATAGAAATTTTTTAATTTCTACAACGATCCCAAACAGTGGCATCATGAGCTAGGTCTATGCGTAGTTTCTATGCACGAGTAGAACACAAGTTGTTGTGGGCGTCGATTTTGTCAATTTACTTGTCGTTACTAGTCTTATCTTGATTCGGCGGCATCGTGGGATGAAGCGGCCCGGACCGACCTTACACGTACGCTTACGTGAGACTGGTTCCACCGACTGACATGCACTAGTTGCATAAGGTGGCTAGCGGGTGTCTGTCTCTCCCACTTTAGTCGGATCGGATTCGATGAAAAAGGGTCCTTATGAAGGGTAAATAGAAATTGGCATATGACGTTGTGGTTTTGGCGTAGGTAAGAAACGTTCTTGCTAGAAACCTATAGCAGCCACGTAAAAACTTGCAACAACAATTAGAGGACGTCTAACTTGTTCTTGCAGCATATGTCGTGTGATGTGATATGGCCAAAAGGATGTGATGAATGATATATGTGATGTATGAGATTGATCATGTTCTTGTAATAGGAATCGCGACTTGCATGTCGATGAGTATGACAACCGGCAGGAGCCATAGGAGTTGTCTTAATTTATTTATGACCTGCGTGTCAACATAAATGTCATGTAATTACTTTACTTTATTGCTAACCATTAGCCATAGTAGTAGAAGTAATAGTTGGCGAGACAACTTCATGAAGACACAATGATGGAGATCATGATGATGGAGGTCATGGTGTCATGCCGGTGACAATGATGATCATGGCGCCCCGAAGATGGAGATCAAAAGGAGCAAAATGATATTGGCCATATCATGTCACTATTTGATTGCATGTGATGTTTATCATGTTTTCCATCTTATTTGCTTAGAACGACGGTAGCATAAATAAGATGATCCCTCGCAATAATTTCAAGAAAGTGTTCCCCCTAACTGTGCACCATTGCTAAGTTCCGTTGTTCCGAAGCACCACGTGATGATCGGGTGTGATAGGTTCTAACGTTCGCATACAACGGGTGTAAGCCAGATTTACACACGCAATACACTTAGGTTGACTTGACGAGCCTAGCATGTACAGACATGGCCTCGGAACACGGAAGACCGAAAGGTCGAACATGAGTCGTATAGAAGATACGATCAACATGAAAATGTTCATCGATGATGACTAGTCCATCTCACGTGATGATCGGACACGGCCTAGTTGACTCGGATCATGTATCACTTAGATGACTAGAGGGATGTCTATCTGAGTGGGAGTTCATTAAATAATTTGATTAGATGAACTTAATTATCATGAACATAGTCTAAAATCTTTGCAATATGTCTTGTAGATCAAATGGCCCACGCTAATGTTGCCCTCAACTTCAACGTGTTCCTAGAGAAAACCAAGCTGAAAGACGATGGCATCAACTACACAGATTGGGTCCGTAACCTAAGGATTATCCTCATAGCTGCCAGGAAAGTATATCTCCTTGATGCACCGCTAGGTGAAGCACCTGTTTTCCCAGCAGAACAAGACATTATGAACGCCTGGCAGACACGCAGTGATGATTACTCCTTGGTTCAGTGCGGCATGCTTTACAGCTTAGAACCGGGACTCCAAAAGCGTTTTGAGCAACACGGAGCATATGAGATGTTCCAAGAGCTGAAAATGGTTTTCCAAGCTCATGCACGGGTCGAGAGATATGAAGTCTCCGACAAGTTCTACAGTTGTAAGATGGAGGAGAATAGTTCCGTCAGCGAGCACATACTCAAAATGTTTGGGTTGCACAACCGCTTGTCTTAGCTGGGAGTTAATATCCCGGATGATGCGGTCGTTGATAGAATCCTTCAGTCGCTCCCACCTAGCTACAAGAGCTTTGTGATGAACTTCAATATGCAGGGGATGGAAAAGACCATTCCTGAGGTATATTCAATGCTGAAATCAGCGGAGGTGGAAATCAAAAAGGAACATCAAGTGTTGATGGTGAATAAAAACACTAAGTTCAAGAAAGGCAAGGG
The DNA here is from genome assembly GCF_018294505.1 of Triticum aestivum. Classification (NCBI taxonomy): domain Eukaryota; kingdom Viridiplantae; phylum Streptophyta; class Magnoliopsida; order Poales; family Poaceae; genus Triticum; species Triticum aestivum. Next base: position 471,132,676 of record NC_057797.1, on the reverse strand, counting down.
TAAAAAGAACTTCAAGAAGGACGGCAAGGGAGTTGCCGTGCCCGGTAAGCAAGCTGCCGGGAAGAAGCCAAAGAATGGACCCAAGCTTGAGACTTAGTGCTTTTATTGCAAGGGAAACGGTCACTGGAAGCGGAACTGCCCCAAGTACTTAGCGGATAAGAAGGTCGGCAATGCCAAAGGTATATGTGATATACATGTTATTGATGTGTACCTAACCAGCGCTCGTAGTAGCTCCTGGGTATTTGATACCGGTGCAGTTGCTCATATTTGTAACTCAAAACAAGAACTACGGAATAAATGGAGACTGACGAAGGACGAGGTGACGATGCGCGTCGGGAATGGTTCCAAGGTCGATGTGATCGCCGTCGGCACACTAACTCTACATTTACCTACAGGATTAGTTTTAAACATTAATAATTGTTACTCCCTCCGGTCCTTTTTACTCTGCATATTAGGTTTGACCGAAGTCAATCTCATCCAACTTTGACCAAGTTTATAAAAAAAATTATAGACATTCACATAACAACACCAATATCATTAGATTCATCTTGGAATATATTTTCATATTATATTTATTACATATTATAGATGCTAATAATTTCTAATATAAATTTGGTCAAACTTAGCAAAGTTTGACTTTTGGCAAATCCAATGTGCAGAGTAAAAAGGACCGGAGGGAGTATTTAGTACCAGCTTTGAGCATGAACATTGTATCTGGATCTCGTTTAACGCGAGATGGCTACTCATTTAAATCTGAGAATAATGGTTGTTCTATTTATATGAGAGACATGTTTTATGGTCATGCCCCGCTGGTCAATGGTTTATTCTTATTTAATCTTGAATGTGATGTTACACATATTCATAGTGTGAATACCAAAAGATGTAAGGTTGATAATGATAGTCCCACATACTTGTGGCACTACCGCCTTGGTCACATTGGTGTCAAACGCATGAAGAAACTCCATGCAGATGGACTTTTGGAGTCTCTTGATTATGAATCATTTGACACATGCGAACCACGCCTCATGGGCAAAATGACCAAGACTCCGTTCTCCGGAACAATGGAGCGAGTAACCAACTTATTGGAAATCATACATACTAATGTGTGCGGTCCAATGAGTGTTGAGGCTCGCGGTAGCTATCTTTATGTTCTCACCCTCACTGATGACTTGAGTAGATATGGGTATGTCTACTTAATGAAACACAAGTCTGAGACCTTTGAAAAGTTCAAGGAATTTCAGAGTGAGGTTGAGAATCAACGTGACAGGAAAATCAAGTTCTTACGATCAGATCGTGGGGGAGAGTATTTGAGTCACGAATTTGGCACGCACTTAAGGAAATGCTGAATTGTTTCACAACTCACGCCGCCTAGAACACCTCAGCGTAATGGTGTGTCCGAACGTCGTAATCGCACTCTATTGGATATGGTACGATCTATGATGTCTCTTACCGATCTACCGCTGTCATTTTGGGGTTATGCTATAGAGACTTCCACATTCACTTTAAATAGGGCTGTTGGAAATATGCCCTAGAGGCAATAATAAATTGGTTATTATTATATTTCCTTGTTCATGATAATCGTTTATTATCCATGCTAGAATTGTATTGATAGGAAACTCAGATACATGTGTGGATACATAGACAACACCATGTCCCTAGTAAGCATCTAGTTGACTAGCTTGTTGATCAATAGATGGTTACGGTTTCCTGACCATGGACATTGGATGTCGTTGATAACGGGATCACATCATTAGGAGAATGATGTGATGGACAAGACCCAATCCTAAGCCTAGCACAAGATCATGTAGTTCGTATGCTAAAGCTTTTCTAATGTCAAGTATCATTTCCTTAGACCATGAGATTGTGCAACTCCCGGATACCGTAGGAGTGCTTTGGGTGTGCCAAACGTCACAACGTAACTGGGTGGCTATAAAGGTACACTACAGGTATCTCCGAAAGTGTCTGTTGGGTTGGCACGAATCGAGACTGGGATTTGTCACTCCGTGTAAACGGAGAGGTATCTCTGGGCCCACTCGGTAGGACATCATCATAATGTGCACAATGTGATCAAGGAGTTGATCACGGGATGATGTGTTACGGAACGAGTAAAGAGACTTGCCGGTAACGAGATTGAACAAGGTATCGGGATACCGACGATCGAATCTCGGGCAAGTATCGTACCGCTAGACAAAGGGAATTGTATACGGGATTGATTAAGTCCTTGACATCGTGGTTCATCCGATGAGATCATCGTGGAGCATGTGGGAGCCAACATGGGTATCCAGATCCCGCTGTTGGTTATTGACCGGAGAGTTGTCTCGGCCATGTCTGCATGACTTCCCGAACCCGTAGGGTCTACACACTTAAGGTTCGATGACGCTAGGGTTATAGGGAAAGTATGTACGCAGTTACCGAATGTTGTTCGGAGTCCCGGATGAGATCCCGGACGTCACGAGGAGTTCCGGAATGGTCCGGAGGTAAAGATTGATATATAGGAAGTATGGTTTTGGCCACCGGAAGTGTTCCGGGCATCACCGGTAGTGTACCGGGACCACCGGAGGGGTCCGGGGGTCCACCAGGTGGGCCACCAGCCCCGGAAGCCTACATGGGCCAATAGTGGGAAGGGACCAGCCCCTAGGTGGGCTAGGGCGCCTCCCACCAAGGCCCAAGGCGCCTCCAAGAGGGGAAGGGGGCAAACCCTAGCCTCAGATGGGCCTAAGGCCCACCTAGTGGTGCGCCCCCCTCTCTCCCCCCTTGGCCGCCCCCTAGATGGGATCTAGGGCTGGCCGCCACCCCTAGGGAGGGAACCCTAGGTGGGGGCGCAGCCCCTCCCCTCCCCCTATATATACTTGAGGTTTGGGGCTGCCCAACACATGTGATTTGCTCTCCCTGTTGGCGCAGCCCTACCCCTCTCCCTCCTCGTCTCTCGTAGTGCTTGGCGAAGCCCTGCTGGAGTCCCGCGCTCCTCCACCACCACCACGCCGTCGTGCTGCTGCTGGATGGAGTCTTCCCCAACCTCTCCTTCTCCCCTTGCTGGATCAAGGCGTAGGAGACGTCACCGGGCTGTACGTGTGTTGAACACGGAGGTGCCGTCCGTTCGGCACTAGGATCATCGGTGATTTGGATCACGATGAGTACGACTCTATCAACCCCGTTCACTTGAACGCTTCCGCTTAGCGATCTACAAGGGTATGTAGATGCACTCTCCTTCCCCTCGTTGCTAGATTACTCCATAGATTGATCTTGGTGATGCGTAGAAAATTTTGAATTTCTGCTACGTTCCCCAACAGTGGCATCATGAGCTAGGTCTATGCGTAGTTACTATGCACGAGTAGAACACAAAGTAGTTGTGGGCGTCGATATTGTCAATTATCTTGCCGTTACTAGTCTTATCTTGATTCGGCGGCATCGTGGGATGAAGCGGCCCGGACCAACCTTACACGTACGCTTACGTGAGACCGGTTCCACCGACTGACATGCACTAGTTGCATAAGGTGGCTGGCGGGTGTCTGTCTCTCCCACTTTAGTCGGATCGGATTCGATGAACAGGGTCCTTATGAAGGGTAAATAGAAATTGGCAATTCACGTTGTGGTTTTGGCGTAGGTAAGAAACGTTCTTGCTAGAAACCTATAGCAGCCACGTAAAAACTTGCAACAACAATTAGAGGACGTCTAACTTGTTTTTGCAGCAAGTGTTTTGTGATGTGATATGGCCAAAGGATGTGATGAATGATATATGTGATGTATGAGATGATCATGTTCTTGTAATAGGAATCGCGACTTGCATGTCGATGAGTATGACAACCGGCAGGAGCCATAGGAGTCGTCTTAATTTATTTATGACCTGCGTGTCAATATAAACGTCATGTAATTACTTTACTTTATTGCTAACCGTTAGCTGTAGTAGTAGAAGTAATAGTTGGCGAGACAACTTCATGAAGACACGATGATGGAGATCATGATGATGGAGATCATGGTGTCATGCCGGTGACAACGATGATCATGGAGCCCCGAAGATGGAGATCAAAAGGAGCAAAATGATATTGGCCATATCATGTCACCTTTTGATTGCATGTGATGTTTATCATGTTTTTGCATCTTATTTGCTTAGAACGACGGTAGTAAATAAGATGATCCCTCATTAAAATTTCAAGAAAGTGTTCCCCCCTAATTGTGCACCGTTGCGAAGGTTCGTTGTTTCGAAGCACCACGTGATGATCGGGTGTGATAGATTCTAACATTTGAATACAACAGGTGTTGACGAGCCTATCATGTACAGACATGGCCTCGGGACACATGTGAAACACTTAGGTTGACTTGACGAGCCTAGCATGTACAGACATGGCCTCGGAACACGGAGGACCGAAAGGTTGAGCATGAGTCGTATGGTAGATACGATCAACATGAAGATGTTCACCGATGATGACTAGTCCGTCTCACGTGATGATCGGACACGGCCTAGTTGACTCGGATCATGTAGTCACTTAGATGACTAGAGGGATGTCTATCTGAGTGGGAGTTCATAAGATGAACTTAATTATCCTGAACATAGTCAAAAGGTCTTCGCAAATTATGTCGTGGCTCGCGCTTTAATTCTACTGTTTAGATATGTTCCTAGAGAAAATTTAGTTGAAAGTTGATAGTAGCAATTATGCGGACTAGGTCCGTAAACTGAGGATTGTCCTCATTGCTTCATAGAAGGCTTATGTCCTTAATGCACCGCTCAGTGTGCTGAACCTCGAACGTCGTCTGTGGATGTTGCGAACATCTGACATACACATTTTGATAACTACGTGATAGTTCAGTTAAACGGTTTAGAGTTGAGGCACCGAAGACGTTTTGAAACGTCGCGAAACATATGAGATGTTTCGAGGGCTGAAATTGGGATTTCAGGCTCGTGCCCACGTCAAGAGGTATAAGACCTCCGACGATTTTCTTAGCCTGCAAACTAAGGGAGAAAAGCTCAATTGTTGAGCTTGTGCTCAGATTGTCTGAGTACAACAATCATTTGAATCGAGTGGGAGTTGATCTTCCAGATGAGATAGTGATGTTTCTCCGAAGTCATTACCACCAAGCTGCTAGAGCTTCGTGATGAACTATAATATATCAGGGACATATATGATGATCCTTGAGATATTCGCGATGTTTGACACCACAAAAGTAGAAATCAAGAAGGAGCATCAATTGTTGATGGTTGGTGAAACCACTAGTTTCAAGAAGGGCAAGGGCAAGAAGGGATACTTCATGAAACGGCAAATCAGCTGCTGCTCTAGTGAAGAAACCCAAGGTTGAACCCAAACCCGAGACTAAGTGCTTCTGTAATAAGGGGAACAGCCACTGGAGCAGAATTACCCTAGATACTTGGTAGATGAGAAGGCTGGCAAGGTCGATAGAAGTATATTGGATATACATTGTGTTAATGTGTACTTTACTAGTACTCCTAGTAGCACCATGGTATTAGATACCGGTTCGGTTGCTAAGTGTTAGTAAACTCGAAATAAAAGGCTGCGGAGTAAACGGAGACTAGCTAAAGGTGAGCTGGCGATATGTGTTGGAAGTTTTTCCCAAGCTTGATGTGATCAAGCATCGCACGCTCCCTCTACCATCGAGATTGGTGTTTGCGTTGAGCATAGACATGATTGGATTATGTCTATCGCAATACGGTTATTCATTTAAGGAGAATAATGGTTACTCTGTTTATTTGAATAATACCTTCAATGGTCTTGCACCTAAAATGAATGGTTTATTGAATCTCGATCGTAGTGATACACATGTTCATGCCAAAAGATATAAGATAGTAATGATAGTACCACCTACTTGTGGCACTGCCACGTAAGTCATATCGGTATAAAACGCATGAAGAAGCTCCATGTTGATGGATCTTTGGGCTCACTCGTTTTTGAAAAGTTTGAGACATGCGAACCATGTCTATTGGTGTATATGCATGAAGAAACTCCATGCAAATGGACCGTTTGGACTCACTTGATTTTGAATCACTTGAGACATGCAAATCATACCACATGGGCAAGATGACTGAAAGCCTCGTTTTCAGTAAAATGGAACTAGAAAGCAACTTGTTGGAAGTAATACATTTTGATGTGTGCAGTCCAATGAGTGCTGAGGCGTGTAGTGGATATCGTTATGTTCTTACTTCACAGATGATTTGAGTAGATGTTGAGTACATTTACTTGATGAATCACGAGTCTGAATTATTGAAAGGTTCAAGTAATTTCAGGGTGAAGTTGAAAGATCGTCGTGACAAGAGGATAAAATATCTATGATATGATCATAGAGATGAATATCTGAATTACGAGTTTGGCACAGAATTAAGACATTGTGGAAATTGTTTCACAACTAATACAGCCTGGAACACCATAGTGTGATGGTGTGTCCGAACATCATAACTGCACCCTATTGGATATGATGCATACCATGATGTCTCTTATCGAATTACCACGATAGTTTATGGGTTAGGCATTAGAGACAACCACATTCACTTTAAATAGGGCACCACGTAATTCCGATGAGATGACACCGTATGAACTATGGTTTAGAGAAACCTAAGCTGTCATTTCTTAAAAGTTTGGGGCTGCGACGCTTATGTGAAAAAGTTTCAGGCTGATAAGCTCGAACCCAAAGCGGATAAATGCATCTTCATAGGACACCCAAAACAGTTGGGTATACCTCCTGTCTCAGATCCGAAAGCAATAAGGGATTGTTTCTAGAATCGGGTCCTTTCTCGAGGAAAAGTTTCTCTCGAAAGAATTGAGTGGGAGGATGGTGGAGACTTGATGAGGTTATTGAACCGTCTCTTCAACTAGTGTGTGGCAGGGCACAGGGAGTTGTTCCTGTGGCACCTACACCAATTGAAGTGGAAGCTTATGATAGTGATCATGAAACTTCAGATCAAGTCACTACCAAACCTCGTGGGATGACAAGGATGCGTACTACTTCAGAGTGGTACGTAATCCTGTCTTGGAAGTCATGTTGCTAGACAACAATGAACCTACGAGCTATGGAGAAGCGATGGTGGGCCTGGATTCCAAAATGGCTCGAGGCCATATAATCCGAGAGAGGATCCATATATGAAAACAAAGTGTAGACTTTGGAAGAACTACTTGATGGTCGTAAGGCTGTTAGGTACATATGGATTTTAAAAGGAAGACGGACAATGATGGTAAGTATCACCATTAAGAAAGCTCGACTTGTTAAGATGTTTCCGACAAGTTCAAGGAGTTGACTATGATGAGACTTTCTCACTCGTAGCGATGCTAAGAGTCTGTTGGAATTATATTAGCGATTACTGCATTATTTATGAAATCTTGCAGATAGGATGTCAAAACATTGTTTCCTCGACGATTTTCTTGAGGAAAGGTTGTATGTGATACAACCGGAAGGTTTTGTCAATCCTGAAAGATGCTAACAAGTATGCAAAGCTCCAGCAATCCTTCTAAGGACTGGAGTAAGCATCTCGGAGTTGGAATGTATGCTTTGATGAGATGATCAAAGATTTTGGGTGTATACAAAGTTTATGAGAAACTTGTATTTCCAAAGAAGTGAGTGGGAGCACTATAGAATTTCTGATGAATATATGTTGTTGACATATTGTTGATCAGAAATGACGTAGAATTTCTGGAAAGCATATAGGGTTATTTGGAAAGTGTTTTTCAATGGAAAGCCTGGATTAAGCTACTTGAACATTGAGCATCAAGATCTATAAGGATAGATCAAAACGCTTAATGGTACTTTCAAATGAGCACATACCTTGACATGATCTTGAAGGTGTTCAAGATGGATCAGTCAAAGAAGGAGTTCTTGCCTGAGTTGTAAGGTATGAAGTTAAGACTTAAAGCTCGACCACGGCAGAAGAAAGAGGAAGGACGAAGGTCGTCCCCTATGCTTTTGTCATAGGCTCTATACGGTATGCCATGCTGAGTACCGCACCTGATGTGTGCCTTGCCACATATCTGGCAAGAGGGTACAAAGGTGATCTAGGAGTAGATCACCAGATAGCGGTCTAAATTATCCTTAGAGGAATAAGGATATGTTTCTCGGTTATGGAGGTGATAAAGAGTTCGACGTAAAGAGTTACGTCGATGCAAGCTTAACACCTATCCGGATAGCTCTGAGTAGAGATACCGGATACGTATAATGGAGCAACAATTTAGAATAGCTCCAAGTAGAACAGTTATTTGAAATGGCTCCAAATGTAGCGTAGTAGTTGCATCTACAAGATGACATAGAAATTTGCGAAGTACATACGGATCTGAATGTTGCAGACCCGTTGACTGAAACCTCTCTCACAAGCATAACATGATCAAACCCAGAACTCTTTGGGTGTTAGTCACATGGGGATGTGACCTTGAGTGTTAATCACATATCGATGTGAACTGGATTATTGACTCTAGTGCAAGTGGGAGACTGTTGGAAATATGCCCTAGAGGCAATAATAAATTGGTTATTATTATATTTCCTTGTTCATGATAATCGTTTATTATCCATGCTAGAATTGTATTGATAGGAAACTCAGATACATGTGTGGATACATAGACAACACCATGTCCCTAGTAAGCCTCTAGTTGACTAGCTCGTTGATCAATAGATGGTTACGGTTTCCTGACCATGGACATTGGATGTTGTTGATAACGGGATCACATCATTAGGAGAATGATGTGATGGACAAGACCCAATCCTAAGCCTAGCACAAGATCATGTAGTTCGTATGCTAAAGCTTTTCTAATGTCAAGTATCATTTCCTTAGACCATGAGATTGTGCAACTCCCGGATACCGTAGGAGTGCTTTGGGTGTGCCAAACGTCACAACGTAACTGGGTGGCTATAAAGGTACACTACAGGTATCTCCGAAAGTGTCTGTTGGGTTGGCACGAATCGAGACTCGGATTTGTCACTCCATGTAAACGAAGAGGTATCTCTGGGCCCACTCGATAGGACATCATCATAATGTGCACAATGTGATCAAGGAGTTGATCACGGGATGATGTGTTACGGAACGAGTAAAGAGACTTGCTGGTAACGAGATTGAACAAGGTATCGGGATACCGACGATCGAATCTCGGGCAAGTATCGTACCGCTAGACAAAGGGAATTGTATACGGGATTGATTAAGTCCTTGACATCGTGGTTCATCCGATGAGATCATCATGGAGCATGTGGGAGCCAACATGGGTATCCAGATCCCGCTGTTGGTTATTGACCGGAGAGTTGTCTTGGCCATGTCTGCATGACTTCCGAACCCGTAGGGTCTACACACTTAAGGTTCGATGATGCTAGGGTTATAGGGAAAGTATGTACGCGGTTACCGAATGTTGTTCGGAGTCCCGTATGAGATCCCGGACGTCACGAGGAGTTCCAGAATGGTACGGAGGTAAAGATTGATATATAGGAAGTATGGTTTTGGCCACCGGAAGTGTTCCGGGCATCACCGGTAGTGTACCGGGACCACCGGAGGGGTCCGAGGGTCCACCAGGTGGGGCCACCAGCCCCGAAGGCCTACATGGGCCAATAGTGGGAAGGGACCAGCCCCTAGGTGGGCTGGGGCGCCTCCCACCAAGGCCCAAGGCGCCTCCAAGAGGGGAAGGGGGCAAACCCTAGGCTCAGATGGGCCTAAGGCCCACCTAGTGGTGCGCCCCCCTCTCTCCCCCCTTGGCCGCCCCCTAGATGAGATCTAGGGCTGGCCGCCACCCCTAGGGAGGGAACCCTAGGTGGGGGCGCAGCCCCTCCCCTCCCCCTATATATATACTTGAGGTTTGGGGCTGCCCAACACATGTGATTTGCTCTCCCTGTTGGCGCAGCCCTACCCCTCTCCCTCCTCGTCTCTCGTAGTGCTTGGTGAAGCCCTGCTGGAGTCCCGCGCTCCTCCACCACCACCACGCCGTTGTGCTGCTGCTGGATGGAGTCTTCCCAACCTCTCCTTCTCCCCTTGCTGGATCAAGGCATAGGAGACGTCACCGGGTTGTACGTGTGTTGAACACGGAGGTGCCGTCCGTTCGGCACTAGGATCATCGGTGATTTGGATCACGACGAATACAACTCCATCAACCCCGTTCACTTGAACGCTTCCGCTTAGCGATCTACAAGGGAATGTAGATGCACTCTCCTTCCCTTCGTTGCTAGATTACTCCATAGATTGATCTTGGTGATGCGTACAAAATTTTGAATTTCTGCTACGTTCACCAACAAGGGCTCCGTCAAAATCCGTTGAGACGACACCGTGTGAATTGTGGTTTGGTAAGAAACCTAAGCTGTCGTTTCTGAAAGTTTGGGGATGCGATGCTTATGTCAAGAAACTTCAACCTAAAAAGCTCGAACCCAAATCGAAAAAATGCGTCTTTATAGGATACCCTAAAGAAACTATTGGGTATACCTTCTACCTCAGATCCGAAGGCAAGATATTTGTTGCCAAGAATGGATCCTTTCTAGAGAAAGAGTTTCTCTCGAAAGAAGTAAGTGGGAGGAAAGTAGAACTTGATGAAGTATTGCCTCTTGAACCGGAGAGTGGCGCAGCTCAAGAAAATGTTCCTGAGGTGCCTGCACCGACTAGAGAGGAAGTTAATGATGATGATCATGAAACTTCAGATCAGGTTGCTACTGAACTTCATAGGTCCACAAGGACACGTTCCGCACCAAAGTGGTACGGCAACCCTGTCCTAGAAATCATGTTGTTAGACAATGGTGAACCTTCGAATTATGAAGAAGCGATGGCGGGCCCAGATTCCAACAAATGGCTGGAAGCCATGAAATCCGAGATAGGATCCATGTATGAAAACAAAGTATGGACTTTGAATGACTTGCCCGATGATCGGCGAGCCATAGAAAATAAATGGATCTTTAAGAAGAAGACAGGCGCGGATGGTAATGTGACCATCTATAAGGCTCGGCTTGTCGATGAGGGTTATTGACAAGTTCAAGGGGTTGACTACGATGAGACTTTCTCACCCGTAGCGAAGCTGAAGTCCGTCTGAATCATGTTAGCAATTGCCGCATTCTATGATTATGAGATATGGCAAATGGACATCAAAACAACATTCCTTAATGGTTTCCTTAAGGAAGAATTGTATATGATGCAGCCGGAAGGTTTTGTCGATCCTAAGAATGCTGACAAGGTGTGCAAGCTCCAACGCTCAATCTATGGGCTGGTGCAAGCCTCTCGGAGTTGGAACATTCGATTTGATGAGATGATCAAAGCGTTTGGGTTTATGCAGACTTATGGAGAAGCCTGTGTTTACAAGAAAGTGAGTGGGAGCTCTGTAGCATTTCTCATATTATATGTGGATGACATACTATTGATGGGAAATGGTATAGAATTCTTGGAAAGCATAAAGGCCTACTTGAACAAGTGTTTTTCAATGAAGGACCTTGGAGAAGCTGCATATATATTAGGCATCAAGATCTATAGAGATAGATCGAGATGCCTCATTGGTCTTTCACAAAGTACGTACCTTGACAAGATATTGAAGAAGTTCAATATGGATCAGTCCAAGAAGGGGTTCTTGCCTGTATTGCAAGGTATGAGATTGAGCACGGCTCAATGCCCGACCACGGCAGAAGATAGAGAAAAGATGAGTGTTGTCCCCTATGCCTCGGCCATAGGGTCTATTATGTATGCCATGCTGTGTACCAGACCTGATGTAAACCTTGCCGTGAGTTTGGTAGGAAGGTACCAAAGTAATCCCGGCATGGAACACTAGACATCGGTCAAGAATATCCTGAAGTACCTGAAAAGGACTAAGGATATGTTTCTCGTTTATGGAGGTGACGAAGAGCTCGTCGTAAAGGGTTACGTCGATGCTAGCTTCGACACAGATCTGGATGACTCTAAGTCATAAACCGGATACGTGTATATTTTGAATGGTGGGGCAGTCAGCTGGTGTAGTTGCAAGCAAAGCGTCGTGGCGGGATCTACATGTGAAGCAGAGTACATGGCAGCCTCGGAGGCAGCACAAGAAGCAATCTGGATGAAGGAGTTCATTACCGACCTAGGAGTTATTCCCAATGCGTCGGGCCCGATGACACTCTTCTGTGACAACACTAGAGCTATTGCCCTTGCCAAGGAGCCCAGGTTTCACAGGAAGACCAGGCATATCAAGCGTCACTTCAACTCCATTCGTGAAAATGTTCAAAATGGAGACATAGATATTTGTAAAGTGCATACAGACCTGAATGTCGCAGATCCGTTGACTAAACCTCTTCCTCGAGCAAAACATGATCAACACCAGAACTCTATGGGTGTTCGATTCATCACAATGTAACTAGATTATTGACTTTAGTGCAAGTGGGAGACTGTTGGAAATATTCCCTAGAGGCAATAATAAAATGGTTATTATTATATTTCCTTGTTCATGATAATTGTCTATTGTTCATGCTATAATTGTGTTATCCAGAAATCGTAATACATGTGTGAATACGTAGACCACAACATGTCCCTAGTGAGCCTCTAGTTGACTAGCTCGTTGATCAATAGATGGTTACAGTTTCCTGACCATGGACATTGGATGTCATTGATAACGGGATCACATCATTAGGAGAATGATGTGATGGACAAGACCCAATCCTAAGCATAGCGCAAGATCGTGTAGTTCGTCTGCTAAAGCTTTTCTAATGTCAAGTATCTTTTCCTTAGACCATGAGATTGTGCAACTCCCGGATACTGTAGGAATACTTTGGGTGTGCCAAACGTCACAACGTAACTGGGTGACTATAAAGGTGCACTACGGGTATCTCTGAAAGTGTCTGTTGGGTTGGCACGAATCGAGACTGGGATTTGTCACTCCATATGACGGAGAGGTATCTCTCGGCCCACTCTGTAAGACATCATCGTAATGAGCTCAATGTGACTAAGGGTTGGTCACGGGATGATGTGTTACGCAACGAGTAAAGTGACTTGCCGGTAACGAGATTGAACGAGGTATTGGGATACCGACGATCGAATCTCGGGTAAGTAACATACCGATTGATAAAGGGAATTGTATACGGGATTGCTTGAATCCTCGACATCGTGGTTCATCCGATGAGATCATCATGGAACATGTGGGAACCAACATGGGTATCCAGATCCCGCTATTGGTTATTGGTCGGAGAGTTATCTCGGTCATGTCTGCATGGTTCCCAAGCCCGTAGGGTCTACACACTTAAGGTTCGATGACGCTAGGGTTATTAGGAAGATTTGTATGTGATTACCGAATGTTGTTCGGAGTCCCGGATGAGATCCCGGACATCACGAGGAGTTCCGGAATAGTCCGGGGTGAAGATTTATATATGGGAAGTCATCATACGGTCACCGAAAATATTCGGAGGTATACCGGTATTGTACCGGGACCACCGGAGGGGTTCCGGGGGTCCACCAGGAGGGTCCACCTGCCCCGGAGGGCCTTATGGCCTGTAGGTGGAAGGGAACCGGCCCCTAGTGGGCTGGGCGCCATCCCCCCTAGGGCCCATGCGCCTAGGGTTTGGGGGGAATCCTAAAAGGGGGCGCCCCCCTTGCTTGGGGGGCAAGCCCCCTCCCCCTTGGCCGCCGCCCCCTCTAGATCTCATCTAGAGGGGCCGGCCCCCTTCCCCCTTCTCCCTATAAATAGAGGGGCGAAGGGAGGGCTGCAACACCACATCCAAGGCGCAGCCCCTCCCCTCCCCAACACCTCTCCTCCTCTGCGTGAGCTTGGCGAAGCCCTACCGGAGAACTGCCACTCCAACACCACCACGCCATCGTGCTGGTGTTGGAGCCTTCTTCCTCAACCTCTCCCTCCTCCTTGCTGGATGAAGGCGCGGGAGATGTCACCGAGCTGCACGTGTGTTGAACACGGAGGCACCGTTGTTCGGTGCTCAGATCGGATTCGGCCGCGATCTGAATCGCTACGTGTACGACTCCTCCAACCGCGTTCTTGCAACGCTTCTGACTCGCGATCTTCAAGGGTATGAAGATGCACTCCCCTCTCGTTGCTAGTTACTCTATAGATTGATCTTGGTGATGCGTAGAAAAATTTTAATTTCTGTAACGATCCCCAACAATAAGTTTCTATTTTCCATCGTACTAGTTTCCGATGTACTATTTGTGCAATCTTTACTTTCCGGTCTATAAACCAAAAATACAAAAAAAATACCGTTCATCTATCTCTATCAGATCTCAGTTTTGCAAGTAATCGTGAAGGGATTGACAACCCCTTTATCGCGTTGGGTGCAAGTTGTTTGATTGTTTGTGCAGGTATTAGGTGATTTGTGCGTTCTGGATGGATACCTTGGTTCTCAAACTGAGGAAAATACTTATCTCTACTTTGTTGCATTACCCTTTCCCCTTCAAGGAAAAAACCAACGCAAGCTCAAGAAGTAGCACCGTCCTCGATGTGCTCGAGGACGGCTTCGAGCATGCGGCCGGGGACGCCCCACCATTGGCACCGTCCCTCGGAGTTGAGGCGGCCACGAGGCTCGACGCTGTTCGTGGAGGCGAGCTGTTCTTCGTTGCGGCGGCCGACATACGCCGTCCATAGCGTGTGGCTGTCGGGGACGTACCTTAGCTGCGGTCGCGCGTGATCTCGGCGCGTCGATCAGCACCGATGGGCGCCGGTGGCATCGGGACACCGCCGGCGCCGAGCTTCAAGAGCCAGGCACCCACATGTTCAGCGGCGCTGGGTAGTCCGCCTCGTAGAGGAGGCGGGCTTCGTCCTCATGCAGGTGGCGACGGCCGAAGCCGTTGGACGCCGCTCCGTCGCCGGGGTAGCGCTCGACCATGGTTTTGAGACGAGGAGAGAGGGGAGAGGGGCGTCGTCGGTGAGAGGGGGAGAGGTGATGTGGCGAGGAACTGTGCGGCCACTGACGAGTGTGGGACGGCTTTTATAGTCGCGGATGGGTGGCGAACGGGCAGCAGCCATGTGTACGCGTGACGGGAGGGGCGGGAGGCGCGTCAGCGCGCTTTCACTGCGCCGCTCGTGAGGAATCAATGGAAGGCTGACCGACAGCAGCCTTCTCGTTGATTCCCCGAGGAAAAACGAGGCGATGAGGACGATGAACGCACCTAATCGCTGACTGGACGGGTCCACCAAGCTTTCGCGCCAAAAAAGTTTCCTTCCGACGCCCCCGGGCGTCCCCCAGCGCGTCGGGTTCGGTCTAGGTCCGCCGACGTCAAAATCGGGCCTAGCCGGCGAAAAATTGGCTTGTAAGGACACGACTGGGCCATTTTTTTCGCGCCAACAATAAAAAATGGTGTTGGGGGGCTTGTTGACGCGGGGACGGGGTGTGGATATGCTCTTGTTTGTACTCCCTTCGTCCAAAAATATTTGTCATCAAAATAAATAAAAAAGAATATATCTACATGTATTTTAGTTTTAAATACATCTTTTTTTATCCATTTTAATGATAAGTATTTTCGGACGAAAGAAGTAACAGACATTATAGCTGTTTAATTGAAGTGTTGCGGTGACCATTCGGTGATTTTTTTTTTTTTTTGAGAACGTGCATTCGGTGATCCGGTTGCCTGAGGAAACAGGGGGACGCAGCTGTTTGGCCGCTGTTTGGCCGAAGCAGACCATCTTCCCCAATCGAAACAACCCGCTGTTTGGCCGAAGCAGACCACCTACGCAGCAGATTCTGCGGGCTCCGGCGGCCCCTGCCACCTCCGGCGACATCTACGTGCTCCCCTCGACCTCCTCCACAAATCCCCTTTGCTTGGTTGGTCCGCCTCCAGCCCTGCACGTATATCGACGACACCACCAAACCCTACTTGTCGCCGCCCTCCTTAGTCGTTGACATCGCGGGAGTGGCGTTCTGCGGCGTCTCTTCTTCTCCATCTCCCTCAACCATCGCGTTCCTCAGCCGATCCAGAAGCCTCTAGAAGCGTCGCGAGCGCCGAATCCCGCGGCCATGGCGGAGAGGCTGGCACCCGAGAAGCGCCATGCCTTCGTCCACAATGGTAAGCCTCCCCGGTCTAACGCTCCACTTTCTTCTAGAGCGTTCCAGAGCCTGCCCTCACCTATGGTTTCTCCCCTCCTCTCCCCCAATGGATTGCGTGGGGGCGCAGGGCAGAAGGTTTTCGAATGGGACCAGTCGCTGGAGGAGGTGAACATGTACATCGAGCTCCCCAAGAACGTGCCCACCAAGCTGATTCAGTGTGTGATCCAGGCCGGCCACGTTGAGGTCGGCATTCGCGGCCACCCGCCCTACCTCAACGTCCGTGATTTACTCTCTCTCCCTCTCTCTCTCTCTCTCTCTCTTCCAATTCGATTCCACTCGAGCTCGTGCTAAATATTGAGCTCTTTCTTGATTTGTGTTTGTATCTTTAAATTTGATATGTGGATTGTTTTGCAGCATGACCTTATGCACCCCGTGAAGACCGATTCGTCTTTCTGGACGATAGGTATGGCTCATTTCTCTCCCACCTGGAATTATTGGTCTCCCAGCTACAGAGTTTTGGCGGATTTTAGGTATCTGTTTGGGTTAGTGCAGAACTAGAAAGCGCAATCAGCTCATCCAGTGCAGTCTGCAATGGCACATTTAGTGCAGAACTCATCTACGAGTTTTTACTAGATTTAGCTCTTCTTCACTCTGCAGTGAATTATTTAAGGGCATAAAACCTTTTTCTCTGGTCCATTTACAAAATATCAATGTAGGAAAAGGAAAAACACACTAAATTTATTCAGTGCACCATATGCTGCAGTAATTTTGTGGAGTGCCATTATTTTGTGGGCTAGTTTGCATATGGGTATGCTGCCATGGGTGAGAAGTCACCGGTATGAGGTTTATCAAGCATTAGGGAGACATCTATATCAACCATTACGTCATTAGCGCCTTCTGCTGATCTATATTTTTAATATGGATCATTGTGATTACAATGCAGAGGACGGTGAATTGCATATCACTCTGCAAAAAAGGGAAAAGGGGAAAGCATGGGCATCTCCAATAAAAGGCCAAGGTAGCTTAGATCCATATGCTGCAGACCAGGAACAGAAACGGCTTATGCTGCAAAGGTTTCAAGAAGAGGTATAATCAATTTACTGTGCAGACATAGTTTCCCTTCTGTTTACTGTGCATTCCTTTTTCTGTGTAGTCAGTTCCGCCTCACTCGTGGATCCCTGTATGTCTAAATAGTTATTTTCTCAATTTTGCGCACATGCTTATTGCCTTACCGATAATATGTGATATGAAGCAGAGCCTGATGTCAATTGGATTGGTACTGCAATGCACTAATGTCTCAAGTCAGATTACAGAAATGGTCGAAAGAACTCTGATTTTGGTCTTGCTCTGCTGTGTACACTGAACATTGGTTCTCCGATCCTTCCTGGCAAATATAGCAATTGTTGGGTTTGGAAATTATCCAAATGAGCCGGCTATAGGATTACAGGCCTTGTTTGTATGGGAAACTATTGGTGGTTATCTAATAGTGATCTTGCTTATCATGCATCCATGTGTTTGTGTTATATTGCAAATAGGCAACCTCACACTATACATTGGCCTTGCACATGGTAGTATCAGCCATTTTGCCAAACATTTTAGAAACCAAACACCTATGATTTATTGCCCACTTGTCATGATGAGAAAAACATAAGAGTTACTGAAAAAGTTATTGCCTTGTTTTAAGAAAGTGCAGCTGCTAGTTGAAACTACTAACACTCATGCAGGATTCTTTTTGCAAACTGGAGTTTTATGAGCCAGTACTATTCTAAAGAAAATATACTTGGTTAACAACCATATGACATGCTGGCGTAGCTTTATACCGGTGCTTTATCCATAATTAAATATAACTGGCCATTGGGTCAGTGCTATAAGTCTTTTGCAACTTTGTCCATTAACAGTTTAGAAGTATATATATTTACTCCATAAGTAGTGCCAGATTACCTTGCAAAAATACTTCTGTAATCTGTATTATTATTATCATTTCGACCAGGATACTACTCCCTCCGTTCCTAAATATAAGTCTTTGTAGAGATTTCACTATGGACTAGATACGGAGCAAAATGAGTGAATCTACACTGTAAAATACATCTATATACATTCGTATGTGGTCCATAGTGGAATCTCTACATAGACTTATTTTAGGAACGGAGGGAGTACAATAGAAATTCAGTCAAAGTCTTGCATGGGAAACTGAATAGGAAAAGACCAACTTACATTTGTGAATGGATGTTGTGTGTGTTTTGAGTTACCTATGGCATGTGCATTAACGTTGCCCTTCATATCTATGTTATGTGTATGCAGAATCCAGGGTTTGATTTTTCGCAGGCTCAGTTCAGTGGTACCTGCCCTGACCCAAGGACCTTCATGGGTGGAATTCACACTGATTGAAGAAGCTCGGCTCAAAAAATCTTGCTGGATTTGACGTATCTTCTCAAATGCGACAACTGTACCTATCGCATATGTTAATTGTGAAAACAATGTGTTTTCGGATTATTCAGTGTTTACCCTGGAAATAATGATGATGTGTGATGTTGACCTTCTCGCTGATCATGCCAAGGTGAAACTTTGTTGCTGAACCTGCTCTATCCACTGAACCTAATAAGAGTCCCTCGATGGTGGGAACATTATGCATATGTGGTACTTCACGACACTTATTTTGGATAGGAGGGAGTATTATAGTTGTGAACGTGTGGTGGATTGGAGGGAGTATTATAGTTGTGACCATGATGTGGTTTTGAAGTTCAAGTGCAGCGTGAGAATTGTATCTACGATGCGTCTGTCTTGCTTCTTGGTAAAACTTTCTCTATTAAAATAGCATTGATTTCATTGGATTGATTATGTCTTTACTAGGATAACGATCATCCATTTTTGTTTTATTGATCCAAGATCACATTGAGTCCATAGGTATTGCTGGTACTATCAAAAGGGGATGAGAATGTTGTGATGAGATTCTTTCTCCATCTGCTTGCTTAAAGATCAAACTCCAAGGTCCTCAAAAGCATGCACAATTCCTCCACTATTTATCCAACTTCCATGGTTCGGAGCTGTTGAGCTCTTCCAGTTGGAACCGCCTAGAAATTCACCAAGTATAGCCGTTGCAAATCCTAGCCATCCGGGCCCAAGACTTCCATTTGAAATTGCCAAGCAAACCTTTTGTTCTTCCCTCAAAAATTTTGAACCCCTTCGCTCCTAATTTTCAGTGCAGTAAGAGAGAGTGTGCCACTTTTGCGGTGTTCACCTCAGAACCTCTGAATGGCTTCTGGTCGAACCGTCCAAGAAGTTTGAAAGCTGCCGCCTTTACCTCTGAAAGCTGCCGCCTTTACCTTTTGTATAGGTCGAAGCCTCCGAGCTGTGTCAAAAAGTGTGTAGTTGTTGTCAGATTTTTTTATCCAGTCTATTTATACCCTCACCCATCCCACATGTTCACTCAAAGTAAACCCCACTCCCATCATATGTCCTGAGAGAGAACTCCTCGTGCCGATTTCAAAGAGTTCCTACACAACAATCCAAGTCAATCCTTTGAGATCTAATACCCTCTTGCTTTCCACTCCTATTCTCCAATCCAAAAAGCCAAATGTTGATAGAGTTGAGTGTTGAGGATATCATCTTTTGAAGCACAAGAGCAAGGCATTCATCCCCAAGTAGCCTCAATCTTATTACTTTTGAAGGGTTTATGTGTCTCCTAGATCGGCTAGGTGCTTGGAATTTTTGAAGCTTGTGAGAAACCAAGGGCTCGAGATTGCCCACTTTGTGAAGATCTACCGTCAGTGAGGGTAGTCTTTGTGGGCGTACGCCATGGTGGCATAGGTTGGTTGTTTCTTTGTGCATCCTTCGTGGGTGTGTGTCTTTCGTGGACCATCCCTTAGCGGGATCTCGCAACCGGGATCCTTGTGATCTTAGATCCTCTATGGATCAAAGCCTCCATCAATCTGAATGTAAGATAACACCAACTATCTGAACCATAGGAAAAAATCTTCCCCTAGTTAACCCGTGTTTGCATATCTCGAACCCTACTTTGTTACTTACACTTGCATGTCTTTATTTTCCATTGCATATAGTCTTGTAGACTGGCATGTGTAGGGTGCTTGATCGATTACTGGAAAAGCATAAAATTGCCATGGAAACTTAAATTTGGGAGAAGAGTTCATCTTTTGGCTCAGTAGTTTATTCACCCACCACCTCTAGACATACTTTATAGATCCTAGACCTACGAACGCAAAAGCATTTGATGATTTGCCGAGTTGGTAAAAAGAATCGTCCCTTATCTTTCAGTTTGTTCACTTCAATGCAATGTGATAGTGGAACAATGATTGGAATTTTACAATGCTTTTATGCACTTGGGAGGTTTAGTGGTTAATAATGTATCTTTTCTCGACAGGTACGATGGGTGATTCACTGAGACCATGATTTCGATAGCCGAGACTTGTCTCCCGATGACACATCTGTATTGCACTTTTAGGAATTGGATTAGGCGAGGAAAGAAATGAAATTGGATCAATTCCATGTCACCCACGTTCCATGCCACCCTCGCTTCAAGGAAGAAAGCACTTCGGTTTGCGAACTACAATGAAGAGAACATTGCTTTGGTGATGGCAATGACAAGATATCACTCTTGACACGGTCACTAGGAAAGATCGAACCAATCAAAGTATTGAAAGCGCACCAAGAAAAGTTTTGTCAACACATTAGGCATAGATCCAACCGTACGCTCAAATCTCTCACAAACGGATGGGGTACAATTCAAGAGATGTGCAACCACCGGGCAGGTTGTGGAGCAAGTGAGAAACTTGCCTCCTAGTGGTGTCACCATTGGTGGATATGTGAACACTCTTGTCGTATTTCTCAACATCCTCTTTGCATATAACTTTCAGCATTACATCATTGTCCATTTGTGAGTTATGATGGGATAACAGAAAGGTACAAGCAAATGCCCAAGACAAAGGTCAAAAGCATTTGGCCCCAACATTGTTGGAAAGAATTGGATGATAATGAGAAGTAGAAAATGAGTAATGAGGAGGCTCCTCCAGAAAATTGAGGTCATCGATCTCTTCCTCTCCAAAATTGGATGATGGCGGGAAGATGGTAGGGATGAAGGAGGCCTAGAAATACCACTTTGGCGTGTAGCATGGGGCTGCCAGGCGGAAGAAATCGAAGGAGGTGGTCAAGAGTAGGCCTGGGTATTCGGTATAAACCAAAAATTCGGTTTCTACCATTCGGTTTTTTGTTAAATTCGGTTAACAAAATTACTAACCAAAAATTAGAGCTCAAAATTGCTAACCGAAAATTCTGTTAACCGATAGTTCGGTACGGTTTTCGGTTTGTACCGTACGTACCGTGCTGCTAGCTATTGTGCTAGGAATGGAACAACGTGACCCTCTTATATAGCATAAAATCCTTGCCTCATCTCGTCAGCCAGCGAGGTGGGACTAAGCGAATGTCCTACTCGGCTGCACTCGCATGCGGACTACCAGGCCATTTTTCTATCGAGGCAAGGCAGATGGTAGGTCCACATAATGTACACAGCTAGTGGGCTACTTGCACAGAGTCTAGTGGGCTGCTTGGCTCCACGTGAGGTCCAATAGCAACACCCAGCCCCCGTGAAGTGGCTTGCGAGGCGTGGGCTGCTGTGAACAGGAAAATGGGAGACGACAAATCGTCCAGTACTCCAGTCCAGTCTGCGTGTACTGTATAGTTCGGTAGCATTTCGGCTAACTGAATTAAAAACCGAACTAACCGAACTTAGTTCGCTTATTGAAGGTAAAACCGAAATTATGTGTGCCAATGACAAAAACCGAAAATTCGGTTTTTTTGGTTTCGGCTTCGGTTCGGTGTTTGGTTCATCGGTTTTTATGCCCACCCCTAGTCAAGAGACAAGAGAGGTGGAGGCTATGGAAGTCAAGGTCAATGAGTGGATCAAGTCAAGGAATGAATTGACAGGGTGAGAGGAAATAAGAAAAGTTGGAGATGGAGGTGAGGAGGTTAGAAGAGAAGAAGGCGAGGTGGAAGGTTAGGCACGAAAGTAAAAGAAGCACAAGGAAGAGATTGAGGTGTGTATGCTTCAGCTTAAGGATAATTGGTTGATGCAAGAGAAGGTGGTTGAGGAGAACTGGTCGATGATGTTTGATCCAAATACCATGGCTGCAAAATCAAGATCATTTTCGGAGATAACGCAAGCAGAGCTCGTGCATTTTAGGACGGCGACCAATACACAAGAGGAGTGGACGTGCACGCATGCGAGCCGGCGACATGTCATTTGTACATGTAGGTTGAATGTGTGCATGATGCTTCATTTGTTTCTGCATTTTTTTAAGAATATGTACATGGTTGCTTTGAATGAAATGTTGCCCCTACAAGTGTGACGTTGAAGGACGAAATAAGGGAAAAAGATTGGAAGCTGAGATATGACGACTTTGTGTTTACCTTTATTATTTTTGATAGATTATGAATATGACGGCTCTGCTAGAGTTGCTCTTAAAAGTTCATATTTCTTACACTGTAGATCGCTCCGCTTCCTGTACTGAAATTGCACGTATTCTTTTAGTTCACATCCTGCTGCAAGTAAAAGTTACTACTGCCGAAACAATACTTTCTCCGTCCCAAAATTCTTGTCTTAAATTTATCTAGATATGGATGTATTTAATACTAAAACGTGACTTGGTACATTCATATTTAGATAAACCTAAGACAAGAATTTTAAGACGGAGGGAGTATTATGCAAGGAAAGATGTAAAGATTCGTCTACAATTTCATATTTCGAATTTCTGTGGTGTGTGCAAGACTTAGACTTGTGGGGAGAAAACAAAGACTAGAGAGTGAACACTCTGTATGCAGTTTTTCAGGAATGAAGTCGATATTTTTTTCTTTTTGAAACGAATGATGTCGATATTTGGCATCTCAGCTACGCTATACTTTTTGAGAAAATTTGCCAAGTTGCCTTTTTACTTACATTGAGCAAATGAAACGAGACACTTTTGGATTTCAATTAAGCAAATACTGTTTCCAAATCCATCAATAATATTATCTTTCTCCAAAAAGAAAAGGCTCCTCTGCCTCCCGCCGCCGCCGCCGGTCCCCTCGTCTCCGGTGGCCTTAGGGCCATGGGGGCGCGATGGATCTCAGCCTTTGCCGATGGAAGGGCTTCGTTTTCAGATGTTTCTTCGAGTTTGTTAGGTTTGTGTCCTGTTCAGGAAGACAAGACGGCGACGAAATAAGGTTCTTCACGCCTAGCCCCTCCAGCGAATTTGTCTTTGATGGATTTGCTCGAACCTGGCCATAGTTCATCTACGTTTGTGTGTTTTCAAGTTGGATCCTTCTTATTCTTCATCAGCGGCGGTTGCTGTTCTAGTATGCTAGTCCTACGGGAGGGACGATGACAGCTACGCACATTCGGCTCGCTTCAGTGCTTCTAGTCGCCGCTAGGTGGTCTACGGATATAGATGTGATATTATTATTTCTTTGAAGATGAATAGATAAAAAAAATCCCGCAAAAAATAAACTGTTTCCAAGGGGTCCTTTTCGTTTGTTAGAAAATCCCTTAGTCCACCATATATGTTTGGCAATCCTACTGCTAGCGTCCTTTATTTTCAGAAGGTGTTACAGTTTAGAATGATCTCTGCAATAAAAGAGGCCCACTTGCAATTTATACAAAAACAATGACAACTCAAAATAGCAATTATTTGTCAAGATAAAAATGCATGGCTGGCAAAATTTCCAAAAATTATCAGCAAATTTTGACAGCCCACATAATATGGAGCTATGTGATCTTTGGAGTTCTTCAAATGCCACAGTTTTGGCACCAAAAGAACTTTTCATAGTTCTTATAACTAACAATATGACTACTAAAAGAACAGCAAGCTTTAACAGGCATACATTACACGATAAACAATGGGTCAAAAAGAGCGTATGGATATTCATTTACAGATTTAATGCATCATCTCTGGACAGCGGACTACCATAAAAACAACATTGGAAAAAAAAGAACAAATCATTCAGCAGGGAACTAGCCCACGCAATTTATTAGCAATATGCAACAAGTGGTCAATGTTTGTGGGTGGGTAATTCTGGAGAAGCTTGAGGTTTGCAGTGAAGTCGCCAGCCAAGAGCCGTCTTCGAACAAGAATTAGCATTGCACAGCAGATCCTTAACAAGGTGGCCTGCAACAAAACAAGATGAGTTAATCTATTGCCTCGGAAATGCATCACACGGGACGAAAATATAAATGGCAGCTCTCTAACCTGGGGCCCCTCTGGATCACCTAATAACGCATCCCACAGGTGGATGCAGTCACGGAACTTAAACTCCTGTGTCAATAGCAGGGTGATCCATCTGAACGCATAGAACTGTGGGTTAACCTGGAATTGATGGAGGAATGTCACAATGGAGGCTAAAGTATATGTAACAATATATTAATTCTGACCAGTTAAAAATGAGTAAGTACATTAGATCCGTACCTTGGTTACGACCTCTAAATGCCGCCAGAGCTCTTCATCATGCCTTTTCAGGAGCTGGGATAGTTTACTGATTCTGGAGCGTATACCAACAACACTGTTGTCAAGCTGCTTGCAAAAGTTATCTCGAAATCCACTTAGCACCTCAACAAAACAGAAAAAAGCATCTGACTCTGCTGAAGCCTGTTCATACAAAAGAAAAATGGAAAGTACACGGTCATCAAGCTTCCATGATGCATAATGCGACGCATTACGCATGGTGCATGGGCTAAAGCTATTTGATATTAGCAGCCATAAATCAATAAGATATTCGCTTTGGAAAATTCAGGAGCGGGGTGGCCTTGTGAAATATAGCCTCGCAAAGGAAATGCGTAGTTGTACTATGTAGGCCATAAGAAAAACCTTGTTCCTTGCAATGGGTCTACAAAACAACAGTTGGCAAATCTATGTCGGATTTTAGTTGCTACAATAATCCTTATTAACTAAAACATGGAGTCTAAGCTTATCATGTTAACCAGACTGTAAAGGAGAGAATTCCAGAAGTTCATGGGTTAGGTTGAGCCTAATCTGTAAACTCCACAAGATACTCCTCTAGAAGCTTGCAGTAGGATTTATATACTCTAAAAATCTAATGATGCATTTTGACACATTCGAAATTATCGACCGCCAAACTGCATCAGAGATGATTCTTTCTTAGCTCTTATTTTGGTTGGAAGATAAAGATGTACTTTCACTGTTTTCAATACATGGCACTTTTGAGCGCATGTTTTAGCAAAAAAAATGCAAGGGTTAGGTCTAAATCCCCCTCATAACAAAGATGTGGGAGAAAAGTCTAAGAAAACAAACAACGAGAATGCATAATCAACTATGGGCAAGATGATAAAAGATGAATGCAAAGGTGCAAAGCTCCAAACATTTGGGAAGGATATCTTGGTTGAAAATACCAGCTATGCAGGAAGCATATCATGACCAAAAGTGCCAAACATTGTGAAATGAAGTGAGTATATACAGATGCATCACATCATTTACTATACGATTCAAAGATTCAAACTCCAGTACTCGTTGCATCATCACGGGTTGCATATTACATCAATACTAAGAAAAATAAAATTTAAGACAATTAATACTTTGAAGCTATAAGGAAAATCACACAATCTTTAGCATGGTCAGTTTGTTTCATCACCACAAAAACTAAAAAAAAGTTTTTTTAAAGCAAATGGGGACATTAAGAGAACTTACAGAATTACTTTGGTCTGGATCATTCTTGAAGACATAGTAGAGAGGTGCCAAAACTTCATTCATTCCTTGTACATACCTTATACCCGGGTTTAATTTTGCAAAGATGGTAAGTATTCGCTTCAATGACTCCTGGAAAAAATACATCACATTTTAGATTTAGACTAAATAGAAGTACCAGAAACAAGCAAGAACTGGCATCATGTTTAGACAATAAATGCCTACCTGATTAGACAAGGCATCAGAAGAACCGCCATTGAAAAACTGCATCTCAGGATGAGTACGCTTAACATCTCTATCAATCTGCTCTACAGTTTCAGATTCCTGAAAGTATTCGATAACATTTACATTTTAGTAGCTAAGACACTAACATATTTATCACAACATTAACTAACAAGCAGAATGCAAAGGGAGGTCTCTCACAAGCAAAGCAGTTGCAAGTTGCAAAACCAAATAAAATGAATTAATAGAAACAATGTACAGAGTATGGCAAACAGCCAGGAAGTACAGTAATTTTAAGTGCAGTTAAACATTACCTGGAAGTGTTGGTTCCAAACACTAGTTTTCCCAAGGCTTAGAGGATGTTCGTCCTGGACGATTTCCGCCCTTGGGAGAAATCCAGTTCCTTCAGAATTATGTTCCTTCCTTTTTGAAATAGTCATTTCCATTCTTCGGGTAACTTCTGACTGACCAGAACCAAAATATATTGTTGTGCAGGTTGGTTAAAAATGGGAAAAGGAACCACCACAAAGTAGGTAAATTAAAGAATCTACATCACAGTAAAGCACATTATTAATTTAATGTATGGTGTGTGCGCACACGTGTGGTTGTGGGGTGGGGTTTTCTAATTATGGATCATGCTAGCTGAAGATTGACGTTTTCTAGTCAAATATTCCATATGGTCTACTTTGTCTGTCGTTTTAGATCACTCATCTCTTCACACCAGCATGAATCAGCATTTAGTTCAGGTATTTGAGGGAAATGCCATCTCGACAATAAAAATGTCTGCCATTTGCAAGCCAAAACAAACTTGCTAAAAATATCATCTATTTCGGACTGATTCTAGTACAAAGTTAGGAGGGGAAAATTGTGGCAGCCAGCATGAGGTGACTGTCTACCAGCCTGGCACCAAAACCAACAAAATCTTAAGATGTTAAGGACTAGGTTGGGCTTCTAGAATAAGCTGGGTAGGGGGGGCGCTTATTTCCACAGCAAGTCATAAGCCCCAAAAGAACTGGCCCTTAAGGAGTGTGTTTCATGCCCGTAACTGATTTGGATTTTTTTTTCAATATATAGCTACCAACACACACCGGTGCTCTCCTAGCCCTCCTAGGGAAGGAAAGCATTGTTCCTTCTATTTAAACACATAGTAAGTGGTGAACAACTAAAGAACTCGTGCATCTGCAATGGTAAAGAACTAAAGAACTCATGCATCTGCGATCGTAAAGAAGTTACAGCGCAATGTGCATTAAAAACTTACAGGGTTAACCAAAAGCTCGTCTTTGAAAGCACTGTACTGGGACCGCTTTTTTTCCAGTTCGTACGCCCACAGAGCATGATCCATTGGCAAGTACCCCAAGAGAAGCTGCTAACTATCAAAAAAGTCAAATAAATTTGTAACATATTAAAAAGGAAAAAAAATATCGACACCGCCAACAGACTAAAATGCATTCACAATATCCATTTTACCTCAAACACTTGCCGTTTGTTCAACAGTTTCTTCTAATCTAAACCTATAACAGTAGCTATTCTCAAACCTCTACAATAAAATTAGAGCATGGCTCCAAATTATGATGTGCAATGAAATAAATTCATAAAAAACAGCAAAGAAATGCAAAACAGAAGGAAAAAACTCGAGGCTCGTTTATTTGGCTTCTGGGGAGATCTCAACAAGCTTGAGAATTGTTTTTCCCCTACTTGGGAACTTGGCATGAGAAGTCTATTCATGAAACAATATTACTACTCCCAGTCTAGAATATTTCAAAATCGTATTCTATTAGTGAATCAATTGTTCAAGGACTTATTCATGGAATATAAGTAAATTCCATGAGCGCTTCATGTACTATGCGAGTCCATCGTTAAGTAAGCATATATGTTTGTATTTCATTATAAATGATGCATAAGTTTGAAGACCAATCACATGGAGGCTAATTTTTTTTCATAAATCTAATGTGTGTCATGCCGTTCAAAAGATACTATCCTGATTTAGGTGAACCAACCATGGCAACCCCGTCCTAGACTCAATTGGGGCATCATGCCATATATGGAATCAACAATGATCATACGAGGTCATCAACAAGCATCAGGGCATAAAAATGTAACTCTTGAACTTTCTTGCCAATGTCATATCACCAGCATGTGAGTGAGAGAGCAAACACTCGGCCAGGCCCAAGCAAACTGCACGAACACATAGTGAAAAAGTTATACGAAGAAAATGGGAGAATTCCCAGACCTTCCAGACAACAGGCCGCACGGCGGGGTCGTCAGGCACGCCCTGGCACGCGAGCCTCCGCAGCTCCGCCAGATCCACCACCTTCCTTTCCAGCTACACGCACCGAAACACAAACAGACGAACGAACAAGTTACAAACCAAAGCTAAACAGCGAAGTCCCGTGACTCGACCGCGAGAGGCCAACACTCACCGCCGCTTTGAACTCGGCGACGAGGTGGGTCCGAGACGAGGTGGCCGCGCCCTCGTCACCGCCGCCGCTGTCGGAGTCGGAGTCAGAGCTTGCACCGTCGCGCCGCGCGGGTTGACGAGGGGGCGGCGGGGTCGGATCGTGCTGCGGCTTGGGAGGGGGAGGTGGGGGAGGGGAGGGGGCGCGGGGAGGGGAGCGGTGGCGCGGGCTAGGGGCAGGGGCGGACCAGATCGGGCTGTTGAGCCAGTCCGGGACTGCCTTCTGCCTGGGTGTGGATGTTGGGTTTGGGTTGGCGCCGTCGGCCATGGCGGCTGCTGAGGCCGGGGGAGATGGTGCCTGTGGCGGCGATGGGTTTAGGAGTTGGGAATGGGGAGGAGTCCCCCGGATCGGAGGGGACGGCTGGGTTGGACTTGGACCGGTCGGTGCCTCGGTGTTCTTCTCTTCTCCAGCTTTCTTTTCCTCTTTTTCCTTTTCCTTTTCTTTTGAGATGAGAAGAAAGCTACTGCTTGGCTGACATTCAGTCACCTGATGTTTTTCCTAAAAAAAAGTCACATGATGTTTTAATGTTTTAGTGTCACACAAAGTTACACAATATTTGACTGAAATCTAGAGAAAATTTAGAGACATTAAAACATTACACTAAGGACTAGTTCTTTTGGCCGACTTAAAAAATAAACTGCATCTCTTCTAAACTGTTAAATCTGTCGGGGTTTTGCGTTCGTGGATGTTAGATCTTCACGTGGGGTTTGTACGTTTAAAGCACCAAGTGCCGAATGAAACCTAGTTGCTGCTCCAGAAACAAATTCAGACGTCTCTTGTGATTTTGGGCAATTGAACTATGATGTAATGTGTCGGTGAATTTATCAGTCGATTTGCATCTGAAAGAAAAGGCAAAGCCTTATGAGGTGCAGCCCTTTGCATCTCGATGGACACACTCGAGGTGACCATCATGCTCATCCTGCTCCTCACCGACAGGCCAAGCATATGGTCAAGGCTTGCTCGCATGGTAACTGAACTTGCAGTCCGACAAAATCGAGGGATAGGGACGCGTCTTCGGGCGACGCCAGTGAAGCGCCGGCTGCGATTGGAGTCGACCCGCCGATGATTGACGACGCAAGTTGCACTTGCTGCAAGCCTGAAACCCATTTAATGGAAATCGATGTGCAACCAACCAAAAATCACAGGTTACTTAGGATTCTGATTCACTTCTTCCTTTACTTGATGTTTGTTTATATAATCTCCATCACATCGTCGCTCCTTCCACACCATTGTCAATACTCGTCTAATTGATGATCTTTTATTGGTTAATTTTTTCAGGCACTATCAGTCAAATTGTTTGTCGGTTCTCGGCCTGGTGGGCCTAACTATGACCCCCTAGGCTGGTTCTTTCATGGGCCCCTTTGGGTAGCCTATAGTTGATTAAATGGAGATACGAGAGACTTGGAGTACAATTCGACGATACCAAAGTTGGAGGGGGTCTCTGCCTCCACCGATGTAACCGACCTACTTGTGTAAACCCTAGGACCCCCGATGTGTATATAAGCTGGGGTCAGGGTTGATGTAGATTAGATTCAATCCCTTGGTACTTGACATGTACTTTGTACATACTCAAACGCAAGCATGATGCAGGGTATTATCTCCTTTGGAGAGTCTGTACCTGGATAAACCTCGTCTTTTATTACCATCGTGTTAAGTCGCCTAGTTAGGATACCCTACCAAGGGATTTGTTGGATTAAGATCCAATAGTGGTGACCCATGCAGGTCCTGGTAAGTGAACGTCGGGCTCGATGACTGTTCGTATCAACGCTTAGACCGGCTCCATCATGATCTTCCCGCCGGGTCGTATGTTCGTCTTCGGCGACATCACCCTCATCGCCAACTCGATTGGAAACCTCGGCCAGGGCGAGGCTTTCACTCTAGGTCAGATCGTAAGATTCGCCAAGATGGATTATACCGTGGACTGCCAGGGAGAGCCAATATTCTTGGACGTCCAGCCAGATCCTAGAACAACAGACATCGGTTATACCAATCTCGATGTCAGATCAGATCTAGGAGTTACTGGAGAAGTCTATTTTTTGACCCACCCACCACTAATCTCGTCGCCAATGTTGAAGATTTCACTTACGTCCTTAAAGGAGCCACCGAGGAGTCAGAAGACATGGAAGAAGAAGTCTGCGAGTCTGCGGAAAGCCGACCGCCAGCCACAGTGCCCTTGCGCAAGTGGCAAGAGACTTTGACCTATGAGTGCTATATGGCGAACACGCTAATGCCAGTCCGGACAATGGTAACGGCAACGACAGCAGCAATACCAATGGCAACCACAACGACAACGTCGGCGATGTCAAGGACGACCCTGATACGTCTCCAACGTATCTATAATTTATGAAGTATTTATGCCATGTTTACAAAAATTCTATATGGTTTTGGTATGATTTGAATGGAACTAACCCAGATTGACGATGTTTTCAGCAGAACTACCATGATGTTGTTTTTTGTGCAGAAATCAAAGTTCTCCAAATGCAGTGAAACTTTTTGATAATTTTTGGGAACAAAAGAGGCACTAGAAACTTCGTGGGAGGACCAGGAGGTGAAGGAGGTGGCCACTAGGCACCAGGGTGCGCCACCACTGGCGCACCCTGGTGCCTAGTGGGCCCCTCGAAGCCTATCTTAGCGTGAGACTGACACCAAAAAATCCTATATATTCAGAAACCCCCAAAAGTTAACCTAGACGAGAAGTTCCGCCGCCGCAAGCCTCTGTATCCACGAAAACTCAATCGGGAGCCCGTTCCGGCACCCTGCCGGAGGGGAAAATCATCATCGGAGGCCAACTTCATCATCGCGACGGCCACCATGATGAGGAGGGGGTAGTTCACCCTCGAGGCTAGGGGTATGTACAAGTAGCTATGTGTTTGATCTCTCTCTCTCTCCCTCGTGTTCTTGATTTTGCACGATCTTGATGTACTACGAGCTTTGTTAATATAGTTGGATCATACGGTGTTTCCCCTCTCTGTCTTGTTGTGATAATTGAGTTTTTACCTTTGAGGTTTCACTTTTATCGGATTGAATACATTGTTGGATTTGAGAACACTTGATGTATGTCTTGCATATGAATACCCGCGGTGACAATGGGGTATTATATTGATCCACTTGATGTATGTTTTGGCACTCAACTCGCGAATTCCCGAGATGGCATTGGGGTAATCTATGCATAGGGGTTGATGCACGTTTTTTGTCCTACTTTATCCAATAGAAATCTTGGGGCACTCTTTGAAGTTCTTTGTGTTGGATTGAATATTATGAATCTGAAGTTGTTTGATGCATATCGTATACTCAACTCACGGATACTTGTGGTAACATTGGAGTATCTAGGTGACATTAGAGTTGGTTGATGTGTGTCATATGGTGTTATTTTAGTATGAACTCTAGGGGTGTTTGTGACACTTATAGGAATAGCTCAATAGATCGATTGGAAAAGATATCTTTAAGGTGGTTTCGTACCCTACAAACAATTTCATCTTATGTTCTCCGCTAGATAAGAACTTTGGAGTGATTCTTCGTCGCACGTTGAGAGATTGTTATATAATTCAACTATGTTAGTATTGTTGAGAGAATGCACTAGTGAAAGTATGAACCCTAGGCCTTATTTCTAAGCATTGCAATACCGTTTGTCCTCTGTTTTATCACCAGCTACCTTGTTATTTTTATATTTTCATATTACAAAAGCCTATATGTACTATCCATACTACACTTGTATCACCATCCACTACTGCAGGATGCTACTAACGCGACACTATGATCAGAGACCCTTTGATGAAACTATGTGCGATGCATTAATCGCAAACGGTGATGTAAAAAACCCGTCAAAAAAGGTGCAAAACGTTTGCGATGGCGGATACATCAAACACGGTTCAGATTTTAGTTGCATGTGCGATTCTAGGCATACGCTTGAGTTCAATGAACTATTTGCGATGAGGCAGAACAACAGAAACAGGTAGCCAGATAAAGGCGTGTGCGATATACGGCATACAGTTCACTCGGATGAACCGTTTGTGATTAGGCAACACAAAAGAAATGGTCAGCCATATCAAGGTGTGTGCGATATACAACATACAATTTACTTGGATGAACTGTTTGCTTTGAGCCAAGATAACAGAAACGGTTCAACTTAACAAGATGTGTGTGATACGTGACAAACAGGTATGTAACCAGAAATGTGTGCGAAGACCGATAATGCAGACGATTGTTGCTAATAAGTCGTGTGTGTTGTGGGCAAACGCTTGGTGGTATACAATTGTCAGCGATTGATGAAATCATCACCGATGGTTTCCCTAGTATGGTTTGTGTGCGATGTCATTGCACACAGAACAACAACATATCTATACTCTTATAAAAACAGAGTTGGTGATGATGGTGTGCCTGCCATCCTGCAATATAGGCCATCCAATTTATATCCGACGGATAGGAAGGAAACTATGGCAATTTTGCAAAAAGATACCCACACCCCTCTCCACATTTGCAAATAAGGCCTTTCCTCGTTCATCCTTTTCTCTCACAAGGTAAACTACTCATACAAATGCATCTTGATGTTACGTGCAACGCACGCGCATCTTGCTAGTGTACTTATAACTTATAAGGACTTGATTCCATAAACAGATTGAACATCCAATTACATATGTGGCTAGTGTTGGAAATATGCCCTAGAGGCAATAATAAAAGTGTTATTATTATATTTCCTTGTTCATGATAATTGTCTTTTATTCATGCTATAACTGTATTATCCGGAAATCGTAATACACGTGTGAATACATAGACCACAATATGTCCCTAGTGAGCCTCTAGTTGACTAGCTCGTTGTGATCAACAGATAGTCATGGTTTCCTGGCTATGGACATTGGATGTCGTTGATAACGGGATCACATCATTAGGAGAATGATGTGATGGACAAGACCCAATCCTAAGCCTAGCACAAAGATCGTGTAGTTCGTTTGCTAGAGCTTTGCCAATGTCAAGTATCTCTTCCTTTGACCATGAGAGCGTGTAACTCCTGGATACCGTAGGAGTGCTTTGGGTGTATCAAACGTCACAACGTAACTGGGTGACTATAAAGGTGCACTACAGGTATCTCCGAAAGTATCTATTGTTTTATGCGGATCGAGACTGGGATTTGTCACTCCGTGTAAACGGAGAGGTATCTCTGGGCCCACTCGGTAGGACATCATCATATGCGCAATGTGACCAAGGAGTTGATCACGGGATGATGTGTTACGGAACGAGTAAAGTGACTTGCCGGTAACGAGATTGAACAAGGTATTGGATACCGACGATCGAATCTCAGGCAAGTAACATACCGATAGACAAAGGGAATTGAATACGGGATTGATTAAGTCCTTGACATCGTGGTTCATCCGATGAGATCATCGTGGAACATGTGGGAGCCATCATGGGTATCCAGATCCCGCTGTTGGTTATTGACCGGAGAACGTCTCGGTCATGTCTGCATGTCTCCCGAACCCGTAGGGTCTACACACTTAAGGTTCGATGACGCTAGGGTTATAAAGGAAGTTTGTATGTGGTTACCGAATGTTGCTCGGAGTCCCGGATGAGATCCCGAACGTCACGAGGAGTTCCGGAATGGTCCGGAGGTAAAGATTTATATATGGGAAGTCCTATTTTGGCCACCGGAAAATGTTCGGGATTTTTCGGTATTGTACCGGGAAGGTTCTAGAAGGTTCCGGAGTGGGGCCCACCTGCATGGGGGGACCCACATGAACGTGGGTAGTGGGGGAAAGGCCCCACACCCCTGGTCAAGGCGCACCAAGATCCCCCCTTAGAAGGAATAAGATCATATCCCGAAGGGATAAGATCAAGATCCCTAAAAAGGGGGGATAACAATCGGTGAGGAAGGAAATAATGGGATTTCTTTCCTCCCACCTTGGCCAACGCCCCAATGGACTTGGAGGGCAAGAAACCAGCCCCTCCACCCCTATATATAGTGGGGAGACGCATGGGAGCTGAAGACGAAGTTCTGGCGCAGCCCTTCCCCTCTCCCAAGTCTTCCTCCTCTCCCGCGGTGCTTGGCGAAGCCCTGCAGGATTGCCACGCTCCTCCACCACCACCACGCCGTTGTGCTGCTGTTGGATGGAGTCTTCCTCAACCTCTCCCTCTCTCCTTGCTGGATCAAGGCGTGGGAGACGTCACCGGGCTGTACGTGTGTTGAACGCGGAGGTGCCGTGCGTTCGGCACTTGATCATCGGTGATTTGAATCACGACGAGAACGACTCCTTCAACCCCATTCACTTGAACGCTTCCGCTTAGCGATCTACAAGGGTATGTAGATGCACTCTCTTTCTACTCGTTGCTGGTCTCTCCATAGATAAATCTTGGTGACACGTAGGAAAATTTTGAATTTCTGCTACGTTCCCCAACAGCTAGTACACACATGACCTTTGCACACACCAAAGTATGTTCCAAAATGCCTAGAAAACTCAAATAATTTATAAAAAGGCAAAATGAACCCCGAATAATTTTATATTTTTAGGATGACGCTCCTATAGTTGCATGTTGCCTCTGTAAAATAAATCAAGGCGAGAAGAGACAATGTATGTCGTTTCGCACACATAGGTGACAAGTTCCCTCTCAGAATCATGAGCCTTTTTGAGAGAAGCTCCGGTTTGTAAAAAGTTTGTACCAAAACTTGTCCCAAATTGGACTATTTTTTTTACCACAACATGTTGGTGCTATGTCATAACACCATGCCAAGTTTCATGATTTTGAGGCGAGTTTTGGATTTATAGTAATTTTAAAACCAGGTTTCTCAATGTTTACTGGATAGGCTTTTTTCTCATGGGTCCCAAATGAAAAATCCAATTCTGTCACTACCATGCAACTTTTCTTATTAAGAATTCCAGTCCATTTGGTGTGCGCTGAAATAAGTTTGTGAGTGCTGGTGGGCGCTAAGAACTTGCGGTTCTGTAATGAACAAAGATCTCAAGGATCCCGCGAGAGTGATGTTCTATCCCTAGGTTGTGAATGCTTATAATATTTATGTCTTAATTAATGAAATGGCAAGCCATTGACCCAGTATGAAAGAAAATATGGGTCAAAGCCGAGTTGAAAAGGGCAACAATATCTAACTCTAGCTTACAAACAGTACAAAAGCACGAGGATTAATTGCTCATCAGGTTTAGATAAAATCCAGATTGAACAGGACAATGCCATCTAACTCAACTAGAGTTTTCGGTAGTCACAATCAAATGGATCGGTTTGATCCATAAAATCAAGATCCCGGGCTAGAAATTCTACTGGTCCATGATGATAATCTGTTGTAAATAAAAGCCGAGCAGGATCAGAAGCCCTTAGGTCCACCTGAAACTTCTTTTTATGTTGTATGCCTGCTAGGCGTACTGCTCGCATGCGTCCCGTCAACTCACACCTGCTCGCACGGCACACGGGGCGTGTGGAAGTGATACGTCTCCAACGTATCTATAATTTTTGATTGTTCCATCCTAATATATTATCTGTTTTGGATATTTTATATGCATTAATATGCTATTTTATATTATTTTTAGAACTAACCTATCTATAATACCTAAATAGTTTATCCCCACTAACTTATTTCTCTTGACATGCAAGCTATCCACATCACTATCCATGTCACCTTAACATGCATCTATTCCACCTCAGCACTAAAGCCACATCAGTAGTTTTTTTAAACTCACACGCATGCATTATAGATTCAACAAAACGAATCGCAGCTTTGTCCCTACCAATGGTTCTGTTTCCAACCGGCAGCCAAACAGCCGGACCCTTCACATGAGCTTTTTTGAAGCGTGCTATAGACCCCACGTACGAAGACTTGGCTAACCGGCTCTTCCTCTACGGTGCTACACGCAAATCGATCTTCCTAATTAACTCTCCCAAGTTTATATCTTCTTCTTCTACTTCCGATTCTCTTCTCCACCAAATTAATGTACGAGTAACGGATGGTGTTGATTCCCCTATAAGTAATGGATCACCTGTCACCTGCTGGTACATGCCTCGAGGAGGAGGCAGGAGCTTGAGGCTTCTTGAACCAGCCGGACATCGGTGGGAGACGCCCCCTCGAACGTGCAGCCACCGCCCGTGGCGATGCCCCTCCTGCATCCTGGCCATGTTCGGTAACTAACCGCTCTAACGTTCTCGCGTTCGCCATGGCCCAGTCCATCGATGGCATCACCACATGGTACGCACTCTCTCTGTCGCACCTCACCCGTCCTACCTCGGCGTCTCCCAACTAGTTGGGATCTGACCTCTTCAACCCGTGTTTTGTGCCCTTCTTCATCTGCATATTTGGCTCTTGAATCTGCCTAATCGGCTCTTCTTCTCCACAATCTCCTTTTCCTGGAGCTTTACAAGAAACGGATGGTGTCACCACTCACCACACAATGTCACAAATTTCGCGGAAACTACTGGTGGTAAATCAACCTCGGGCTCATCCTTTAAAGATCAGCCTGGAGTGCGAAGTGTGTATGGATCTTATTTTCTGAAAGCAGAGAATTAAATTTCGCCACAACTGAACACACTCTCTTTTTTTATTACTGTCGGAGTAATTGACCACGGATACCCCGAAGATGGCGAGACAATAAATCAAGACAACGGGGCTATAAAAGCCCCTCAGTCCGATTGCCCGGCCGCTCCTGTCGGCTCCCCGTCTGACTGCTCTGCCCGGCCGGCTGCCGGCTGCCGACTGCGCCTACCATCCGGCTGCCGATAGCACCGACCAGCCGGCTGCCGACTGCAGCTCGACGCGACACCGACAAGACATCGATAAGACACCGACGAGACGGCTGTACCCGAGCACTATTCACATGTCACCTCATGTCATCATGTATAGTGTCACTTGTCCCCTGGCACTATTTATGAAGTGACCCAGGGGAAAAGCATGACACCTCACCATACCACTAGCTAGCTAACTACCATGCCTACATGGCTTACATCCTAAGCTAGCTCCCACTATATATAGCTAGCCATCCATCCATCCACACATTCACGTGTGCACACATGCTCACGGCCACAAGGCCACTCACGCGAGCATAAAGCTCTAACATCATACACACTAGCTAGCTAGCTCTCTGCTACTACTCAGTCCAATACAGCTCAAGGAGCACTCTGTACCAAATATACCAGATATACTCAGACATGCATGAGTAGGGGTATTATCTCTCCGGAGAGCTCCGAACCTGGGTAAATTACCGTGTGCTACTCGCATACCCGCTCCCGGGCCTATCAGCAGTAGTCTTGCCCTCACACTAAGCCACCTTGTGGCATCTGTCGTCTTGCACCCCCCGTGATAATACCACGACAATTGGCGCCCACCGCGGGGAGGTACTATGCTACCGCGCTGCTGCTGGTTTCGCAGTCCGGGCGAGACCATCTTCGTCATCTCCGCCGCGTCGTCGTCGTTGTCTCTCCGGTAGTGCTCGGGGGCCCGACCTCGACACGCCCCCGGAGCGGCCGCGAGGGGCGGCGCGTCCTCGCCATCGGCCTCGCCATCTTCATCGTCACCGCGATGTCGTCACCTTTCCGGCACCGGTCGAGGGCTCGACATCAGCACGCCCTCGGCGCGTCTGTGCTGGGCAGTGCGTCTTCATCACCACCGTTGCAGCGCCGGCAGTCCATCCGCGTGCGCGCTCGCTTCGGTCGGCCGTGTCCATCCACATGTCGTTCGCGTCTGCTCCCCTCCGCGCTGCGCCTTGCTTCTGGCCGGAACACATGTTCGCTCCTTCATATATCATCCACACTAGCTGGCTAGATGCAAGTCAACCATGGTCAAACC
Source organism: Triticum aestivum (assembly GCF_018294505.1). Taxonomy (NCBI): domain Eukaryota; kingdom Viridiplantae; phylum Streptophyta; class Magnoliopsida; order Poales; family Poaceae; genus Triticum; species Triticum aestivum. The sequence goes on along the minus strand of NC_057797.1, from coordinate 471,094,643 downwards.
ATTAGCCAACCATAGTCAGATACAACCATACACTAGCAAAATACTACCCAGACTACCCCATACACCAGTGCATAGTCCAGATGCAAGTCACATACTAGTTGGATAGTCTGAACATTGGTCAGATGATATCCAGACAATTGGTCAGATAATGGCCCATACGCTGCTCGGCTCGGCTCTTCTTCGTCCGCGCAGGCGTGCATCCTCGCCCGGCGCTCCCCCGCCTCACAATGCTCCACGCGCCGGTGCGGACCCTCCGCCTTCGCGCTCCTCCTGGCGCGGCTGCTGGCCGCAGGCTTGAGCTCCTCCTCGTCGCCTCCCCAGCACCGTGCTGCTTCGTTCTTCGCCGCACCTCTAGCAGGCACGTCCACGCGGCTCCGCCTGCGGCCAGTTTGTCGCCCACCTCCCGCTCGCTCCTCTGCCCACGGCCGCGTGCCCGCGCTGGCCGAGTCGCCCACATCACCGCGCTCCTCTCCACATCCAGTGGGTGGGCCGGCCTCCTCCAGCCGCTCCTCCTCGCCCGAGCTGCTGCCGCCATTGGGCCCAGCCTCCCGCGGCCATTGAGCTCCGCCAGCACCGTCCCGCGCCGCTGCTGGTCCTCTACCGGGTTCGCGCGCATCGGCCACTGCTGGGTCCGGCTCCGCCCGTCTTTGCGACCGGGCGGCTTCGGTCAGACTCCCGCGCCGGCTGCTGTCGCATCTCGGCCCGGCCGCCTCCGGCTCCGCCTACGCCGCCTGCTCGGCCACGCCCGCACCGGCCTACTCCAGTCACGGATCCACCTGTCGGGTCTCCGGCTGTTCGCGGGCTTGGCCGACTCCCCCGCCTTCACGCTGCTCCGCCACGGTTCGGCCGCATCGCCCCGCCTGTTCTGCGCCGACTTTGGGCTTCTCCGAGCCCATCTGGGTTGCCAGCTGCCGGCCGCGCCAGCTCCGGCTCCTGCCGCCTGCCGTCTCCGCCGTGGCCTGGACGGTCGGCCTGGCTGGCTGTCGGCCCTTTCGCGTCTCGCGCGCGGCTCCGTCCGTGCCCGGCCGCCTCCCGACGCGCCTGCCGAATGCCCCGCACGCCCCATGGCCGGCTCGCCGCTTGTCGGCCGCCTGCTGGCCCCGCCTCCCCCGCTCCGGCTGCCCGCTTTGGCCGGCTGCTCCACGCGAAGGCTAAGAAAGAAAGAAAAAGAAAGGAGTCCGACTGAAAAGTCAAAGAGCCGACTGCTGGCAAAAAAAAGTGTGCGTGAATCCGCTTGCCCAGATCCGGCTGGCCGGGTGCCTACAGCCGACGGGTAGAGAAAAGGAAAGAAATATGCATCTGACCGCTGGCTACCTGGCCGGCTGCAAAGTGCCTGACTGCTGTGTCGGAGTCTGGCTGCCCAATCGGCTGAAGAAGAAAAAAAAGAAGACAAAGTAGTCGACGGGAGATCCGGCCCGACTGTTCAGCAGCCGGCCTGAATCTTGGGGGTTACACCCAGCGGGTGCGCTGACGCGCCCCCGTGAAAAAGAAGACAAAATAGTTGCCGGAAGATCTGGCCCGACTGCTCAGCAGTCGGCCCGAATCTCGGGGGCTATACCCAGCGGGTGCGCTGTCGCGCCCCCATGAAAGAAGAGAAGACAAAGTAGTTGCCGGGAGATTCGGCCTGACTGCTCAGCAGTCGGCCCAAATCTCAGGGGCTACACCCAGCGGGTGCGCTGACGCGCCTCCGCGAGAAAGAAGACAAAGTAGTTGCCGGGAGATCCGGCTCGACTACTCAGAAGTCGGCCCGAATCTCGGGGGCTACACCCAGTGGGTGCGTTGGCGCGCCCCCACAGAAGATTGCAGATATGAGAAGAGTTTTGTCCGGCTGCCAGCAGCCGGCAGAAGAGAAAAATAAGAAAAAAGGGCACTGCAAGATGCCTCGCCGCCTGGCCGGTCGAGCCTGACTGGCCGGGACCCCTTCGAGCACCCGGAGGCTCGAAGGCTACACCCAGCGGGTGCGCCGGCGCACTCAGCAAGCGTTGAGCTGTGCCGACTGTCTTCGGCAAACTCCGTCTCGGCTACACGAAAATCAATGTGAGCTCCTCACCCGCATATTTTTGCACCACAAGAGCACGGATAACCCCGAGCGATGCTCGGGGGCTACCTCCGCATTGTATTACAGTTGCATCACTATTCACCCCGGCGCCAGCCAGAGTTGGCCCGGGGGCTTGCCGCTTGGCCTGAGACGTTAGTTCCCGCAGACGGCTTAGTAGCGTGCGCGGTACCAAAGGCCCATTCTTAGTCACAAACCGCAGAGCGGCTGTCCGGCTGGCAAGAGTGAACGCTGGAGGCCACCCACGCGAAAAATGTCCGGGAAGAAAAATGGATAGGGCAACCCGGCCATTTACTTTACAAGTATCTACTCAGTTGAATCTGCTCCCAGACTCTGAGTACTGTACACTCCACTTCACGGCCCACTCTCAGCCACAGACCGTAGAGCGGCTGTCCAGCGAGCGAGAGTACAAGCCAAAAAGCGAGGGGAACACGAAAAAGATTGAAGGGGGCTCGAACGAAACCGAGTCGGCACCCTCCGCATAAAACTTGTAATACTAAAAACATTCATTTGATATATCTGCGTGGACTAACTTTGTCTTTTGCATGATCATTTCCGTGAACACCCGCCAAAAAACCTCCGCCCAACTTTGCCAAGTTGCCCAAAGGCTTGGGGGCTACTGTCAAAGTAATTGGCCACGGATACCCCGAAGACGGCGAGACGATAAATCAAGACATCGGGGCTAGCAAAGCCCCTCAGTCCGACTGCCTGGCCGCTCCTGCCGGCTCCCCGTCCGACTGCTCTACCCGGCCGGCTGCCGGCTGTCGATTGCGCCAACCATCCAGCTGCCGACAGCGCCGACCAGCCGGCTGCCGACTGCAGCCCGACCCGACACTGACAAGACACCGACGAGACGGTTGTACCCGAGCACTATTCACGTGTCACCTCATGTCATCATGTATAGTATCGTTTGTCCCCTCGCACTATTTATGAAGTGACCCAGGGGACAAGCATGACACCCCACCATGCCACTAGCTAGCTAGCTACCATGCCTACATGGCTTACATCCTAAACTAGCTCCCACTATATATAGCTAGCCATCCATCCATCCACACATTCACGTGTGCACACATGCTCACGGCCACAAGGCCACTCACGTGAGCATAAAGCTCTCACGCCATACACACTAGCTAGCTAGCTCTCTGCTACTACTCTCAGTCCAATACAGCTCAAGGAGCACTCTGTACCAAATATATCAGATATACTCAGACATGCAGGAGTAGGGGCTCCGGAGAGCCCCGAACCTGGGTAAACTACCGCGTGCTACTCGCATACCCGCTCCCGGGCCTATCAGCAGCAATCTTGCCCTCACACTAAGCCACCTTGTGGCATCTTTCGTCTTGCACCCCCCCCGTGAGAATACCACGTGTAACACCCCGGATGTAACTTTTCCAATTTGTACTCCAACTCTTGCCGTTTCCGGCGTTAAGTTATATTTATTTCCTAGGGTTCGGGTTTTGTCTCCGTGTGTTGTTATCATTGTCATGCATCTCATATCATGTCATCATGTGCATTGCATTTGCATACGTGTCCGTCTCATGCATTCGAGCATTTTCCCCGTTGTCCGTTTTGCATTCCGGCGCTTCGTTCTCCTCCGGTGGTCATTTCTATCTTTCTTTCGTGTATGCTTCCGGATGTTACTATCACTTTGGGTGACTATAATTCTTGTCCTCTCCAAATGTTCTTGGTGACTCGGATATTGATCTTTTTCTCGAAATGGATTGGCTTTCTAAGCACAAGGCTTAGCTTGATTGTGCAGCCAGGCAGATTCAATTGACTCATTCGTCTGAGGATGTAATTGTCTTTGCCGCTCGTGATGATTCTATCCGTCTGTTTTCTCTCAATGAGAAGGGTGAATTGGATTCCGTCTCTCAAATTCCAGTCGTTTGCGAATATCAAGACGTCTTTCCAGAAGAGCTCCCAGGAATGCCTCCGCACCGGCCAGTTGAATTCGTTATTGATCTTGAGCCTGGCACGGAACCTGTGTGCAAACGTCCTTACAAGCTCGGACCTGAAGAGTTGAAAGAGCTGAAGAAGCAACTCGATATGCAAGAGAAAATGGGTCTTATCCGGCCTAGTTCTTCTCCGTGGGGTTGTGGTGTTCTTTTTGTGAAGAAGAAGGATGGAACGGACTGACTTTGTGTTGATTACCATCCAGTGAACAAGAAGACCATCAAGAACAAATACCCACTTCCCAACATCAATGAGCTGTTCGAACAACTCAAAGGTGCCCAAGTATTCTCCAAGCTTGATCTCCGTATGGGTTATCACCAGATTCGCATTCGTGAAGAAGATATTCCCAAGACAACATTCAGAACAAGCTTTGGTTCATATGAATACACTGTCATGTCTTTTGGCCTCGCCAACGCTCCTCCGACGTTCTCTCGCATGATGAACTTCATCTTTAACGCCTACACCAATGACTTCATTTTGGTATATCTCGACGACATTCTGGTTTTCTCGAAGAACAAGGAAGATCATGCCAAGCACTTGCTTTTGGTTCTTGATAAGCTCAGAGAACATCAATTCTATGCCAAGTTCTCCAAGTGTGAATTTTGGCTCGATGAGGTTCTTTATCTTGGTCATATCATCTCTGCCAAGGGCATTGCCGTGAATCCTGAGAAGGTGTCTGCAATTGTGAATTGGGAACCTCCTCAGAACGTGAAGCAACTCCGTAGTTTTCTCGGTCTCGCAAGCTATTGCCGAAGATTCGTTGAAAACTTTTCCAAGATCGCGAAGCCTCTCTCTAATCTTCTCCAGAAGCACGTCAAGTACGTTTGGTCTCCGGAGTGTGATATTGCTTTCAACACTTTGAAAGAGAAATTGATCACTGCTCCAGTTCTGACTCCACCTGATGAATCGAAGCCGTACGAGGTCTTTTATGATGCCTCTCTCCAAGGTCTTGGCACAGTATTGATGCAAGAGAAGAAAGTTGTTGCTTATACATCTCGCCGGTTGAAGCCTAATGAGAAGAACTACCCCACTCATGATCTCGAGTTGGCGGCAGTTGTGCATGCTCTTTTGACTTGGAGACATCTTCTGTTGGGAAGAAAAGTGGACATTTTCACTGATCACAAGAGTCTCAAGTACATCTTCACTCAGTCTAATCTCAACCTCAGGCAAACTCGATGGGTCGAAATGATTCAAGAGTATAATCCGAGTATCGAGTATACTCCAGGCAAGGCCAATGTGATTGCTGACGCATTGAGCAGAAAGGCTTACTACAACAGTCTGATTCTCAAGCCTTATCAACCTGAGCTTTGTGAAGCTTTCCGCAAACTTAATCTGCAAGTTGTTCCTCAAGGTTTCCTCGCCAACCTTCAAGTCTCTCCTACCTTAGAAGACCAGATTCGCCAAACCCAGCTTCTTGATGCTATGATGAAAAAGGTGAAGATTGAGATTGCCAAGAGGCAGTCCAAGTACAAGTGCTACCGCCTTGATGACAAGGACACTCTCTTCTTCGAGGATCATATTGTTGTTCCCAAAGGTGACCTCCGTAAAGTGATCATGAACGAGGCTCACAATTCTCTCCTTTCCATCCACCCTGGGAGCACGAAGATGTATCAGGACCTTAAGCAAGCTTATTGGTGGACTCGAATGAAGCGCGAGATCGCTCAATTCGTGAATGAATGTGATGTCTGCAGAAGAGTGAAGGCAGAACATCAAAGGCCAGCAGGTCTCCTCCAACCTCTTGCCATTCCAGAATGGAAGTTTGACCACATTGAAATGGACTTCGTGACTGGGTTTCCAAAGTCCAAGCGTGGCAATGATGCTATATTCGTTGTCATCGACAAACTCACCAAAGTGGCTCATTTTCTGCCTATCAAAGAGTCGATCACTACAGCTCAATTGGCGGAACTCTATACCTCTCGCATTGTTTCTCTGCACGGTATTCCTCAAGTGATCTCTTCAGACCGTGGCAGCATCTTTACCTCGAAGTTTTGGGATTCTTTTCAGAAGGCCATGGGCACTAACATCCGCTTCAGCACTGCTTTCCATCCTCAAACAAGCGGTCAAGTCGAGCGTGTCAACTAGATTCTTGAAGATATGCTCAGGGCTTGTGTGATCTCCTTCGGCATGAAGTGGGAGGATTGTCTTCCTTATGCCGAATTCTCCTACAACAATAGTTTTCAAGCAAGTTCGGGCAAGGCCCCTTTTGAAATTCTGTATGGCAGGAAGTGCCGTACCCCTCTCAACTGGTCTGAAACCGGTGAACGTCAGCTTTTGGGTAATGACTTAATCACAGAGGCAGAAGAAATGTGCAAAGTCATTCGTGATAACCTCAAAGCAGCCCAATCCCGTCAGAAGAGCTACTATGATAGTAAGCACCGTGATTTGGCTTTCGAGATCGGAGATCATGTTTACCTCCGTGTCTCTCCTATGAAAGGTACTCGTCGCTTCGGTATCAAAGGGAAGCTTGCCCCTAGATACGTGGGACCTTTGAAGATTGTCAGCAAGAGAGGCGACCTCGCCTATCAACTCGAGCTTCCTTCAAACTTTGCAAATGTTCATGACGTGTTCCATGTCTCTCAGCTTCGAAAGTGCTTCAAGACTCCTGACCGCACCGTCAATTTTGAGGACATTGAGCTCCAAGAAGATCTCTCTTATCGTGAGCACCCAGTTGCTATTCTTGAAGAGACTGAACGCAAGACTCGCAACAAGTCAATCAAATTTCTCAAAGTCAAGTGGTCACACCATTCCGACCGTGAAGCTACCTGGGAACGCGAGGATCACCTCTGTTCTGAGTACCCGGCGTTCTTTCAGTCCTAGATCTCGGGACGAGATCCTTTCGTAGTGGTGGAGTGTTGTAACACCCCGGATGTAACTTTCCCAATTTGTACTCCAACTCTTGCTGTTTCCGGCGTTAAGTTATATTTATTTCCTCGGGTTCGGGTTTTGTCTCCGTGTGTTGTTATTGTTGTCATGCATCTCATATCATGTCATCATGTGCATTGCATTTGCATACGTGTCCGTCTCATGCATTCGAGCATTTTCCCCGTTGTCCGTTTTGCATTCCGGCGCTTCGTTCTCCTCCGGTGGTCATTTCTATCTTTCTTTCGTGTGTGGGGATTAAACATTTCCGGATTGGACCGAGACTTGCCAAGCGGCCTTGGTTTACTACCGGTAGACTGTCTGTCAAGTTTCGTCTCATTTGGACTTCGTTTGATACTCCAACGGTTAACCGAGGGACCGAAAAGGCCTCGTGTGTGTTGCAGCCCAACACCCCTCCAATTTGGCCAAAACCCACCAAACTCTGCTCCATGTCCTAGAGCGTTCGATCACGATCGCGTGGCCGAAAACCGCACCTCATTTGGACTCTCCTAGCTCCCCCTATGCCTATATATACACCCCCATTCCAATTCGCGGATCCTCTCCCCCCTAACCCTAAAAAATCCCAGATCCGCCGCTCCGGACGTGTCCGGGCGGAGCCGGACAACGTCCGCCGCCGGCCGGACCCCACCGTGCCCCGCCACCGCACCAACACTCGCCGGCCGGAGTTCGCCGCCAGCCGGACCCCGCCGTGCCCCGCCGCCACACCAACGCCCGCCGCCCGGAGCCGCCTCCGCCCGGAGCTCGCCGCCCCGCCGCGGGACTTCGGCGACCGGAGCCGGGCCCGGCGCCGCCAGCCGCCGCCCCCACTGACCGGACCCGTGCCTCCCCGCTGCTTCTTCGCTCGCCGGAGCCGGCAAGGCTTGCCGGCGATCCTCGGGCTCCGCGCGCCCCGATCCAGATCGGATCCGAGACGGCTACAGTAAACCCTAATTTTCGCGAGGTTTTTTTTTGCTAAGTCCTGAAATTCTTGATCCATATGCCCCTGTTCGCGGCTCCGTAACTTTGCATTCGTAGCTCCGATTCATGCATATAGCATATCAAAATGTTCATCTCCGAGAGTACATCATTTCATTCCATTGCATCATTTTCATTTGAGCTCATCTTGATGCCCGAAATGCTGTTAGAAGAGGGCTACTTGAGTTGATTGTCAGATCTGCTACTCCGTTTATCACTTTTGTCATTTTTGCCATGATTATTGTGTGCATGATATGCCCGTGAGTTCTACATATGTTTTGTTAAGGGTTTTGTCATCTTTCCAGAGGTGCAACCCATGTATTTTTAGGATGTATGTGGTGACTTGTGCAAGCTTGCAAAGTGGTGCACTTGCTAATTCTGTTTTCAGGGACTTAGTGATTTCACTAAGTCCTGGGATTGTTTATCTCACGATGCCATATGTTCATGTTGTTTCCTAGTGATCCGTGCCTTTTTTGAGGATGATCAGTAAGGAAGTTTTGTTAATATTGTAGTGCTCTATCCATCCATGTCTTTGTTTGCAATTATGGAGCACCCTAGATTGAGTCAATCGAGCTCTACTTTTGCTTCGTTGTGAATCTGGGCAGATCGTCAACTTGTTTGCGATTTTGCCGATGTTATTGTAGTTGTTCCGTGCATGCTATGCCATTGTTCTTACCATGTCTAGCTTGCATTTTATGCCTTCTTAAGGTATGTATACTTTTCTTGCCATGACTTGCCCCGTGGTGAGTGCATCGAGCTCGTAAGCATGCCGTCGTGAGTTATGTTTCAGCATGTCCCAGTTTTCACCAAGTCTGAAAACTGATTATGTTTTTGCTATGTTTGTGTGCTTGTTAGTATATTTTATGATCCCTTTTGGCTCAAGGTCACTAAGGGACTTTTGTTAAGCTTGTTGAGTAGCTCCATGCCATGTCTTTATTTGTCATGTTCAGGTCCTGTAGCATGTAGTTTTGTTGCTCCGAAGAGGGCTATATGATCTGAAATTCCAGACAAGTGTTAATTTCACTAAGTCTGAAATATGTTTTCCGTTTGCGTTTTTGCCATCCTTGTTTGAACCTCCTAATGGATGAATTGGCCGTAGCTCAGTGCTAGACTTTTGTTAAGCATCTTGTGTGCATCCCTTCCATGTATTTTGTTTTCATGTTTGGGTGCTGTAGCATGTTCATTTTGTTGCATTTAGATGCCTACTTGCTGTAAATCGTAGACCGGTGTCATTTTTTGAATCGCTTGCCATTTCCAAACCGTAACTCCGATTCCGGCGTTCTTTATATCGTTTTCAAGCGATTTCATCTCATCTTTCCAGTGGCACCCTTGGAATTCCAAGTTGAGGCCAGGTTCATGCATTTCCTGTCATATCTTGCATTTTGCATCCCGCATCGCATCCCGCATAGCATATCATCTTTGCATCGTGTTGCTTGAGTTTGCACGTGGTTGATTGTATCCTTGTTGCTTGTTTGTCTTGTTTGGGTAGAGCCGGGAGACAAGTTCGCTAACGAGGAGCCCGTTGAGTTTGCTTTCGAGGATCCAGTCAACTCTGACAACTGTGCAGGCAAGATGATCATACCCTCGAAATCACTACTATCTTTGCTATGCTAGTTTGCTCGCTCTTTTGCTATGCCATTGCTACGATGCCTACCACTTGCTTGCAAGCCTCCCAAATTGCCATGTCAAACCTCTAACCCACCTTTGTCCTAGCAAACCGTTGATTGGCTATGTTACCGCTTTGCTCAGCCCCTCTTTTAGCGTTGCTAGTTGCAGGTGAAGATTGGAGGCCGTTCCTTATTGGAACATCTTTTATTTACTTGTTGGGATATCATTATATTGCCATGTTATCTTAATGCACCTATATACTTGGTAAAGGGTGGAAGGCTCGGCCTCTCGCCTAGTGTTTTGTTCCACTCTTGCCGCCCTAGTTTCTGTCATATCGGTGTTATGTTCCCGGATTTTGCGTTCCTTACGCAGTTGGGTTATAATGGGAACCCCTTGATATTTCGCCTTGATTAAAGCTTTTCCAGCAATGCCCAACATTGGTCTTACCATTTGCCACCTAGCCTTTTCTTTCCCTTGGGTTCTGCAGACTCAAGGGTCATCTTATTTTAACCCCCCCGGGCCAGTGCTCCTCTGAGTGTTGGTCCAAACTAGAGCCCCTTGCAGCGCCACCTCGGGGAAACTCGAGGGCTGGTTTTAGTTGTACGGATTGCTTATCTGAGTGTGGCCTGAGAAAGAGATATGTGCAGCTCCTATCGGGATTTGTCGGCACATTCGGGCGGTGTTGCTGGTCTTGTTTTAACCTGTCGAAGTGTCTTGAGTTACCGAGATACCGAGTCTGATCGGAACGTCTTGGGAGGAGGTCTATTCCTTCGTTGACCGTGAGAGCTTGTCATGGGCTAAGTTGGGACTCCCCTGCAGGATTGAACTTTCGAAAGCCGTGCCCGCGGTTATGGGCAGATGGGAATTTGTTAATGTCCGGTTGTAGATAACTTGAACCTTAACTTAACTAAAATGAATCAACCGAGTGTGTTACCGTGATGGCCTCTTCTCGGCGGAGTCCGGGAAGTGGACACGGTGTTGGAGTAATGTTTGCGCAGGTTGCTCTCTAGTTTCTCGCTCGTGCTTTGCCTCCTCTTCTCGCTCTCTTTTGCGAATAAGTTAGCCACCATACTTGCTAGTCGCTTGCTGCAGCTCCACTCATATTTTACCTTGCCTTACCTATAAGCTTAAATAGTCTTGATCGCGAGGGTGCGAGATTGCTGAGTCCCTGTGGCTCACAGATTACTATTACACCAGATGCAGGGCCTGATGATTTCGCTCCAGGAGACGCGTATGAGCTCAAGTGGGAGTTCGACGAAGACTCTCAACGATACTATGTTTCCTTTCCCGATGATCAGTAGTGGTGCCCAGTTGGGGGTGAACGGGACCGTTGTCGCATGTTGGGTTCTCTTTTATTTTGGCGCCGTAGTCGGGCCTTGAGTGTTTGGATGATGTAATGTTATTTATGTACTTGATTGACGTGGCGAGTGTAAGCCAACTATGTTATCTCCCCTTTTATTATTACATTACATGGGATGTTTGTGAAGATTGCCCAACTTGCGACATATGCCTTCAATGCGATTATGTCTCTAAGTCGTGCCTCGACACGTGGGAGCTATAGTCGCATCGAGGGTGTTATACCACGACAATTACTCTTACCAACAATTACGTGGAGAGTGATTGGGTCCCTCTTTAGTCCTCCTTACTTCATCTAATATAATCTTTATCTGATTTCTTATTTTCTCAGATTTGGCCGCGAGCTGCTTGATGATGTGTTGCAGATTGCAACGCCTATTTTTTGCTTCCTTCCTATATAGGTTTCATACTGCTCAAGTTAGTAGATAACCATGCCATCTGTAAGATTTATTCTCCGAACTGGATGAACACATGACATGCACCTTATATTTGTTTCAGTATGCAACATAGCACATGCATATGATTCCCTTCATTCCATGTAACTCATTGGTTGGAAAAAATCATCGACAACCCAGGACTAAACCTCATTTCCCCTTCTATTCAAGTAAGTCATAATCATCACTCAGTCAAAGATAGGCTTGGATGAATTTATGTCAGCATATATGTGAGGCAACTATGGTGTACTGAAGCCAGCCCTTTCATAATTCCATTTTCCTCTATTCTACACAGGGTGGACCTACTGGTATCACATACAGATCAACAGTGAAATGGTGACAACCCCATCCGTTTGTGGCACATTCATTGTTGCGGCCTCTTGAACATTCCACATGACGTGCACCACTAAGCTTTGTCAATTTGAAGCAGCAGTTTACTGCAGCCCATGTGAGCACACACATCCATGCGAGTTGCCAAGGGCTTATAATTTGCTCTGTTACGCGTCCAGGCTTCAACATCATGTTCTTTTAGCAGATCCATATAATGTCATTTAGACAATTATTACGGAATAGATGCACCCTATTTTTGTTATCTTTGAGTTTTGGTGAAGCTAGACATCGCGAGTTGGAACGATCAGGAAACCATGCCATTGTTGTCACTTTTCCTCCTTTGGATATTTAGTGCATGACTAACTTCAGTGCTTCACTTTTGTCATTCAAAAGCTTGGCTTCAAGAATTTAGATAGAACAAAATTTAGTGGCTCATTTGCAGGTGTGATAGTTAGTGCTCCGATTCAGTCGGTTGCGGAGTTCATTTAGCCTACTTATTGTGTTCTTAATTTCTTATCCAGAACACTCTATTACAACATGTTCTAAGGCATCACTTAATGCTGGTGAACATCATGTTAGATTACATTGGTCATCGACTTCATATTATATCATTTTATTGTTCTTTCTATGACAATTTAGTTGTCACAACTGGTTCCGCATCAATGCACGGGGCATATTCTAGTTAACCTAGAGCCCAGCGCCATTTTCTGTTTTTTCCTTGTTTTTAGTTTCGCATAAAAGGAATACCAAACAGAATAAAACCTTCGCGATGATATTTCTTGGACCAGAAGACACCCAGGAGACTTGGAGTTCAAGTCAAAGGAGCCATGAGGCGGCCACAAGGGTAGAGAGCGTGCCCCTGCCTTGTGGGCCCCCCGTGACTCCCCTGGCCTAATTCTTTCGCCTATATATTCACATATATTCCCAAACCACCAGAAGCATCCACGAAAACACTTTTCCACCGCTGCAACCTTTTGTACCCCGTGAGATCCCATCTAGAGGCCTTTTCCGGCATCCTGCCGGAGGGGGATTCGATCACGGAGGGCTTCTACATCAACTCTATTGCCCTTCCGATGAAGCGTGAGTAGTTTACCACAGACCTACGGGTCCATAACTAGTAGCTACTCCATCTGTTCCGAAATAGTTGTCATTCTACGTTGCTAGTGCAAAATTCGTCACGTACAAATTATTTGGTTGTTTCCTAAACTGCCCTTCCACCTCTCGCTCGCTCGCCCACTCTCTCGCTCACTTCCCCACTCTCTCGCTTGCTCACCGAATCATTAGCTCACCGCCACCACCACCTCTGCCTCTCCCTCGTAGGCATCGCCGGCGTCTCTCACCCGCTTCGCCTCCGCCTCTCCGTTTGCCCCGTCGCTGTCGCCCCTTCCAAGATCTCATTTTTTTAATTTTTGGCGGGTGGATCCAAAGCCATCACTCCTGCCCCTACCACAGCACCTCCAGGCCTCGCCGGCACCGGTAGGCCGCCAGGTCGACCTCCGCGCTGAGAAGATGTCAGGACCCCGATTCCAAGTCACATCGATCTAGCCGGTAACACCTCATATCACATTGCGGCCTCACGCACGGTATCTCCATGGGTGCCGCCTTACCATGGCTCGGGACCGTTTGTGCCTTTTGGCTCACGTATATGATAGTGTCGCTAGCATCCATATGACAGAGAACCCGGGCCGACATGGCTAGTCGTGAACCCAAAGCGGCACAGACCTATGGAGACAGGCATACATGAATCACATCGAGCATGTCGGTCATCAGCGTGTGAATCCGGGCTGTAGCACTGGGCTAACAGGACTCCGGGGAACCCGGGCTATAGCAGGCTAGGCAGGACTCCAGAAGTCACCGCGTGACATTTCCCCGAAGGGACAGACATAGGAACGAAGTGAAACACATGCCGGCCAGTCAAGTGTCCTGAGCAGTAGTGCTGGGCTAGCAGGACTCCGGTGAACCGGGCTGTAGCGGACTACTATGGCTCAAGGAGCACTAGACTACATTTCCCCATAAGAGAGGCTGCCAAGGATAAACAACTAGATTGTCGGATCCCACACATACCAAGCATTTCAATCATACACACAATATGCTCGATATGTGCAAATACAACATGGCATCACAACAAAACTCTACAACTCAAGTACTTTATTTAAAGGCTCCAGAGAGCCATACATAACATGTTCATACAGGTAGGGGTCACATGACCCGACACTCAAGTCATACAAGCATACAAGCACATGCGGAAGCAAATAGTCTGAGTACAGACACTAGAAAGAAAGAAGGCTTCTCGAAGCCTGTCTATCTACATAGGGCCCTCCATGGCCAGGATCACCACCTGGGTGGCAAGTCACTCATCGACGTCGAGGTCTACATAAAACCCATCAGAGGGGGCGGTGTTGTCGTCTGAAAACAGTAATTAAATCAAACATGAGTACAAAGGTACTCAGCAAGTCTTACAATAGAACCCCACCTTTGACTCTTGGCTAAGCTATCCTACAAGACACCACTAGTAAAAATAGTATTCGCACACGAGTCCACTAATCACTAACACAATACTCCACCATGGATCCTCCCTCGTCACCCTACGAGAGGGCCATCCTCGGTACTCACACTTATCTTGAGTCTTTTAGTAGTAGCCATTAACTTGTCTATGAACTGTATAGGCAACCAAGTAGTCCTTTACCGCGGACGCGGCTATTCGAATAGATGATGTTAACCCTGCAGGGGTGTACTTCTTCATACACGCTCTCACCACTTACCGTCGTTTACACGACATGTACTCGGCAACCTTCAAGCGGAAGCCCAACGAGGGTGTCGGCCACGGCCTACCTAGCACTCAAGTCTCTAGTCCAGGTTTATCGCCTATCCAGGTTCCATCCGCAGGGAGTCCGGCCGAGGTTTCCACATACGGCCCCGAATGATGTGAACAGGGTCCCGAGACGCCAACGGGCGCCCGGCATACCCGGCCACGGTGTATCTATCACAACATAGCCCACCCCTAGGGTCAGCGCTACGCACGGCCGCCAACACATAACCTACAAACACCAGAAACTAATTGCAACTCCTGGACAGAGTACTAGGGTGATTAAGAAGCCGAGAGGGTCCATTGGTTTCGGGCCCAATGTATGGTAGTAGCTGATTCTTAAATCACACATACAGATCTCAGTTCTTAGGGATGGCCTCAATGAAACAACCCACCATGTATCCTACATGGCCTCTCATCGATACCTTTACCAAAACATGTTCAACACATTCCTCACATTACCGACATAATCATTTCACTCTAGCCCATCACCCAGATGAACCAGACCTGACACAACTCTAAGCATAGCAGACATAGCAAGGTAGGAAACACATACATGGCTCAATCAACTCCTACACATGCTAGTGGGTTTCATCTAGTTACTGTGGCAATGACAGGTCATGCAGAGGATAAGGGTTCAACTACCGCAGCACACAGCAGTTTGAAACGTTGTTGTCTTAATGCAGTAAATGAGAGCAGAGGCGAGAACATGGGATTCTATCGATATGATCAATGGGGCTGCTTGCCTGATGGAGTAGTAGTAGGGTACTGCCCTTCAGTTGGATACTTGGAGATATCCTCGGAGGCAGAACCTACCACGAGAGACACCACAGAAGATAATCAACACATGGCAATATGCAACAATATGATGCATGCTATGACATGGCAAAATGATGTGTCCTGCCTAATGCAATGTGAAACAAGTTGAAATGGGTACATTTGAATCCAAATGGAAGCTTAAGTTCTTATGCATAATAAGTGTATTAGCTTGTTTCACCTAAACAACAAGGTTAAAGTGTTTTGTCATGCATGAAACCATTACAGATGGATAGATTGAATTGTTCTGATCATTTTTCATATATAATTTTTTTGGATTTGGAGCTATGGTTGATTTTCTATGATTTTTTAGAAGTTTTGGCTATTTTTTGGAATTTCCTATATAAAAATAAATCCAGAAATTAAATAACTGCGTCAGCACTGCGTCACTGTGACGTCAGCGAGTCAAAGGCGCTAGCCCAGGTCAAACCTGACTGGTGGGCCCCATCTGTCAGTGTCTTTGTGTACTAACTAAGCTAGTTAGTCCTAATTAATTGGGCAAGGCCCACTAGTCAGTGACTACTAACTAAACTAACCTAGTTAATTAGCACTAACCAGACTAATTAGTCGGGCGGGGCCCGCATGTCAGTGAGAGAGAGGGGGAGGTCAACTGGTGTCAACGGGGTCAACCTCGCCGGCCAGCGGTCAAAGCCTGCCGGCGTTTAGCCGCCGGCGAGGCCAGACGCGGCGGCGCGCTGTGGGATTTGCCCACATGGCACCATTTGGCGCGCGGAGAGCACCTACGTGGAGCTGGGACTCGCCCGCATCCAACCACGGTGGTGGTTTGGTCGGGGAGTGGCCGGAGCATCGCCGGCGACGAGCTCGGCAGAGGCCGAGGCTCGGGTGTGCTCGTGCTCGTGGCTGCGGTGGCCTAGGCGATGCGGCGAAAGCACCTACAGCATCTACGTCGCGCGAGAAGTGTGACGGGCACAAGCCCGTGACCAAATGGTCACCGGAGCATCGCCGGTGACGTGGACAGGCGGCGGCGCGTTCGGGCACAAGAGGCGCGGTGTCTACGGTGTTCTAGGGGCGAAACGAAAAGCACGGGGAGGTTCAGCAGCTCACAGGGAAGCTGCAGGGAGGGTCACTGTGCTCGGGGAAGCTCGGGTGCGGCGGATCGACGACGACGATCGACGGCGGCCGAAGGTTGAAGACGACGGTGGCGGGGACGATGCAGGGGCTCCGGCGTCGTGCAGCTCGGCTGGTTGACGTAGTCGACGACGGTGAACCGTCCGGACACGGTGAGAGGGCGCGGGGACGGTGTTGGACGCGGCTGCGGCGAGCGGCGGCGACGGTGACGTCTCGGGCGACATCGGGGAGGGCGAGAGAGGGAACCAAAGAGAGAGAGAGTGTGTCTGGGAGCTCGGGGAGAGAGAGAGGGTTCGTCCCAGGGCGACAGGTCGACGAGGGGAGCGGCTGGGCGGCGGGCAGTTGCGTGGCAAGCATGCTGTGCTCGCCGTCGAGCACCTGCCTGCCTGTGCTGGCGAGAGCAAGCAGCTCGCTGGCACTGCAGGTGGGCTGGGCTGCTAGGTGGGCCGGCCAGGTGGGTTCAGGTAAGTGCTCTGCACTGTTTTCTGTTTCTCTTTTATTTATTTTCTGTACTGTGTTTTGAAATAGAATAAATACTATTTCATTTCCAAAAACTCTGGAAATATTCAGAGGCACATTTGAGAATATTCTCAACTGCCTAAAAATGCTTCCAAGATTATTTGAGCACTTTAAAATATTTATAAGATTTAAAATGCCCAAATTCAAATACTTATGACTTGGTTCAAAAATCCAGAATGGCCCCATAAATTGTAGAACCATTTTTGGCAGAGGTTTAAATCAGAACCAAAAATGGTGGGCTTTTATGAAGGGCATTTTGGGTTCATTGAAATTCCAATCGTTGGAATTTAGCATTTTCAGGGGGGGTGTTGGGGTTGATTAGCCCCCATTTCAAGTT
This sequence comes from Triticum aestivum, assembly GCF_018294505.1. Classification (NCBI taxonomy): domain Eukaryota; kingdom Viridiplantae; phylum Streptophyta; class Magnoliopsida; order Poales; family Poaceae; genus Triticum; species Triticum aestivum. The sequence goes on along the minus strand of NC_057797.1, from coordinate 471,077,505 downwards.
TAAAAGAAATTTAAAGATGATGCACAAGTTCAACCAATGCTAATGCATAACAGGAAAGCAGGGATGTGACAACTCACCCCCACTCAAAAGGATCGTGTCCCGAGATTCAGGACTCGTCGGGAAGAAGGAGGGGTACTCAAGTCGAAGATGATCCTCCCTTTCCCATGTAGCTTCTTTCTTGGAATGGTGTGACCATTGAACCTTGAGAAACTTGATGTTATGGCGTCAAGTGGTACGCTCGGCTTGATCAAGGATACGAACGGGATATTCCCGATATGAGAGGTTATCTTGTAGATCAAGCGTTTCGTGGTCCACTCCACGGATAGGATCCGCGAAGCAACGCCTGAGTTGAGAAATGTGGAAGACATCGTGAACTTTGGAAAGATGCGGAGGCAGTTCCAATTGGTAGGCAACTTCTCCTCATTTGGCAAGAATGCGAAAGGGTCCAATGTAACGAGGGGCCAATTTGCCTTTGATACCGAAACGATGGGTTCCCTTTAACAGAGTAACCCGAAGGTAAGCCTTCTCGCCGACTTCATAAGTCATGAGCTTATGTTTACAATCATATTGGCTCTTTTGGCGAGATTGTGCTGTTTTCAATTTCTCACGAATAACACGAACCTGCTCTTCTGCTTCCTGAATCATACCCGGGCCAAAGAGTTGTCTTTCCCCGGTTTCTGACCAGTTAAGAGGCATTCGACATTTTCGTCCATAGAGAACTTCGAAAGGAGCTTTGCCCAAGCTAGCTTGATAACTATTGTTATAAGCAAACTCCACGAATGGAAGGCATTTCTCCCAATCCATTCCGAAGGAGATGGCAGAAGCTCGGAGCATATCTTCCAGAATTTGATTTACTCGCTCTACTTGACCACTGGATTGAGGGTGGAAGGCGGTGCTAAAAGAGAGACGAGTTCCCATAGCATTTTGGAAACTTTCCCAAAATCGAGAGGTGAAGAGACTCCCACGGTCTGAGTTAATTTCCAATGGGACACCATGAAGAGACACTATTTAGGAGATGTATAGGTCAGCTAGCTGGCTAGCGGTGATACTCTCACGAACAGGTAGGAAATGGGCTACTTTGGAAAGACAATCGATCACGACGAAGATAACATTATTCCCTCTCTTGGTCCTGGGAAACCCAGTAATGAAATCCATACTGATTTTATCCCATTTCCTCTCAGGAATAGCCAAAGGTTGAAGGGTGCCAGCAGGCCGTTGATGCTCTGCTTTAACACGACAAACGTCGCAACTAGCAATATATTGAGCAATTTCTCTCTTCATCCTAGTCCACCAAAACCTCTGGCGTAGGTCTTGATACATCTTAGTACTACCGGGATGAATGGTGAGAGGGGATTCATGAGCTTCCTTAAGGATCAACCGCCTCAGGTTTCGTGCCTTGGGAACCACTAAGCGGTTTCCAAAGTATATGACACCTTGATCATCAACGGAGAAACAATTCGCGACTCCTTTCTTAATGTTTCTCTTAATACGGGAGATTCCCGGATCTACCTTCTGTGCCTTGATGATCTGATCCGTAAGGGTAGGTTTCGCCACCAGGGTGGATAGGAATCCTCGAGGAACAATGTGAAGATTAAGCTTACGAAATTCCTCGTGGAGAAGTGGTTGACTCTGTTGTAACATCAGGTTGTTACAATAAGATTTACGACTTAGCGCACCAGCCATGACATTTGCTTTGCTCGGGGTGTAAGTTATTCCTAGGTCATAATCCGAGATCAACTCGACCCAACGTCTTTGCCTGAGATTCAAATCTGGTTGGGTGAAGATATATTTCAAACTTTGGTGATCGGTGAAGATCTCGCAATGATTACCGAGGAGGTAATGTCGCCAAGTTTTAAGTGCATGGACTACAGCTGCAAGCTCTAGATCATGTGTGGGATAATTTTCCTCATGTGGGTGTAATTGCCGTGAAGCATAGGCAATTACCTGACGATCTTGCATGAGTATGCAACCTAGTCCTTGTCGCGAGGCGTCGCAATAGATAATAAAGTCCTTGGAGAAATCTGGTGGTACCAGTACGGGAGCAGATGTCAGGCGTCTTTTCAGTTCCTGAAAGTTGAACTCGCACTGTGGGGTCCACTCAAACTTTTTATCTTTCTTGAGGAGTTCAGTTAGAGGTTTAGCAACCTTGGAGAAATTCTCGACGAAGCGGCGGCAATAGCTCGCTAAGCCAAGGAAGCTCCGAACTTGCTTGACCGTCTCAGGTGGAGTCCAATCAAGGACGGCTTGAACTCGCTCAGGATTGACAGCAATACCCTTACCGGAGATTACATGGCCTAGATAGGTCACTTATGGCAACCATAATTCACACTTGGAGAATTTGGCATAAAGGCGATGCTCTCCAAGTTTCGTCAATACCAGCCTTAGATGTTCGACATGTTCCTCTTCATTCTTGGAGTAGATGAGTATATCATCGAGGTATACCACGACGAATTTATCCAAATACTCCATGAATACTGAGTTCATTAACCGAGAGAAAGTGGCTGGAGCATTGGTTAAACCGAAGGACATGACGGTGTACTCGTATTGGCCATAACGAGTAATGAAGGCCGTATTGGGAATGTCCCCGTTTCTGATTTTGATTTGATGGTAGCCCAACCTCAAATCCATCTTGGAAAAGACTGAGGATCTAGTGAGCTGATCATACAGATCGTTGATCCTGGGAAGCGGATACTTGTTCTTGATAGTGACCAAGTTGACAGGTCGGTAATCTACAACCATCCGATCCGTTCCATCCTTCTTCTTGACGAAGAGGACGGGGCAAGCCCAAGGAGAGGAACTAAGACGGATGAAACCCTTTTTCAAGGACTCATCGAGTTGGTTCTTAAGCTCGGCTAGTTCTAAGGGTGCCATCTTATAGGGTCTCCTAGAAATTGGGACAGTTCCTGGAACAAGGTCTATCATAAACTCGACATCCCTGTCAGGTGGAACACCTGGCAGTTCTTCTGGAAAGACATCCGGAAAGTCTCGGACTACCGGAATATCTTCAAGATCTGGAAGGGGGTTGGCATTTAGAGAGTAAAGCTGGCGCTTGGCCACTCGAGTTAAGACATTGACTGTCTGGCCCGATGGGTGAGTAAGTTGAATGGTTCTAGTAGCACAATCAATCTTAGCATAATGAGCTGACATCCAGTCCATACCCAAGATGATGTTTATGTCCGAGGACTTGAGAGCTATTAAGGATGCAAGAAAGACAAGTCTATCAACAAGAATTTCATTCCCATGGCTTACTCTAGAAGTTTGCCATCTAGAGCCAGGGGTTTGAATTTCCATGGTAGTGGGCATGTCACAGAATGTTGTGTTATGCAATCGAGCATAGCTCTCAAATATGAATGAATGAGATGCTCCAGTATTGAAAAGAACAGATGCCGGATGGCAATTAACAAGGAGCATACCAAGGACGATGTTAGGATCCTCATGAGCCTCCTCAGCTGAGACATAGTTGACATGGCCACATGCAGTGGTGACCGGCTTGGCGTAGAATGTCTTTCCCGCTGGCTTACCACGGCCAACTTTCCAGACTGATTGGGGTTGTTGTTCTGGGGACACTCTCGACTGTAGTGACCCGGCTCTCCACACTTGAAACATGTCACAACATTGGGGCGTGGAGCAGCATTAGCAGCGGGGCCACCATAGGGCTTAGACGGTGCAAACTACTGGTTGGGGCGAGGCGCCTCAAAGGATGGCCTCGGAATGAACCTGGGTGGCAGTGCCGTGCTTGGGATCCACACCCGACGCTTCTGAGATCCAGAGCTGGATGAAGAGCCAAAATCACGAGAGTGCTTGCGTGAAGCGTCATAGTCAGACTGTCCTGTCTCAGCACTGATGGCTTTATTGACCAACTTCTGAAAGGAGGTGCACTCGTGCAGTCGAAGATCGCGGCGAAGCTCAGGGCTAAGTCCCTTGCGGAACCTTGCATGCTTCTTAGTGTCGGTGGATACCTCTTCAGGAGCATATTGTGCCAGATTCCCAAATTCACGACTATATGCATCCACAGTCAGTCTTCCTTGGGTGAAATTGCGGAACTCTTCCCTCTTGCGATCTATGAGACCTTCCGGGATGTGATGCTCACGGAAAGCCTCACTAAATTCAGCCCAAGTAGTGATTTGGCCGACCGGGCGCATAGCCTCAAAGTTTTCCCACCAAAGGCTAGCAGGGCCTTCGAGGTGATAGGCAGCATAGGTAACCTTATTAGCTTCGGCTACGTTGGCAGAACGTAGCTTGTGTGTGATGCTGCGGAGCCAGTCATCCGCGTCGAGGGGCTCGACAGAATGATTAAACTTTGGTGGGTACAACTTGATAAAGTCATTGATTGACACCAACTCATTTCGCTGATGGCGTGCAGTGTTCTGCTCAATCCGCTCCAGCAAGCGGTTAGTCTCACGCTTGTTTCTTTCCGCCTCCAGCATAACTTCGGCCAGAGAAGGCGGGTGAGGCAGATTTTCACCCCTAGCTGCACTGGCTTCCCCCTGCTCCGAGGCAGCAGGGTTGCTGCGGGTGTTGACCATCCTAGGAGAAAACAAGACAACGGTTTAGATAAGGATGGCACAAACTTAGCAAGGAAGTGCAGAAGGTAATGGATAACATGGAATGCTAAGATGTTCATTGCATGACATGGTAATAGAAACTGCCATATATATACCATTGGTCATACACACCGTACATAGTTTAGTGCAAGCCTATGCTAGAGTACAACTACGGTGAAAGACATTACATCTCATCGGAGGCATTCCAAGCTCCTATACATTATTTTTCTACACCTCCGGAGCGTGATACACACCAAGTCGTATCCCACGGTCACGCATGACTGTGGAGAATACAACTATTACAGTACTAGTGATACTACTACTAGCTCAGGCGGCTCCGTAGTAATCCTCATAGAAGTCGCCACCAAAGCCTGGAAGTGGAACATGATCATCTGGGAACAGACGGTCCTGCGGAGCCTGCGGACCATAGGGACTCGGATGTGGCCTCGGTCCCACAGGTGGTGGTAGACGGGGACCACGAGGAGGGGTGATGCCTCCTACATCGCGCCACTCCATAAAATCTAGCAATCCAGACCGTACAGGGTACAAGTCCCTCATGTCCATGTATCCTGCCTGCACCGCAGGTGCAAACCGAGTCAAAGTGGCCCAATGATCAGAACGACTGTGGAAAAGCTCCATACGCAAGGCCTGATTTTCGCGGTCCTTATCCTCGAGCATGTCGGCAGTGGTGCGAAGTAGTGACTCCTCATGTGAAGAGTCATAGTACAAAGCCTGATAGTACCCCTGTGCTCCAGGAAGTGAGGCTGGCATGTAACGGAAGTCGGTGTTCTGAAGCAAGGCATTCCTGGCTCGAATGATAGTCATCATTGAATAGGCTGCATCCTGCACAGACATCTCAATAGTGACCCCAAGTCCGTAGGAACAGTGAAGGGGCTCGGTGGCTCCAGGATAAGAGGGATATATCCTGACGGTACATAGGTACTGGCTCTGGTTGAAGTCTCTGAACTGCTCCTCGACGGTATATTCCGGATACCACCGATAGCCTGACTCAACCATCACTTGAACCAACATGGCCATGTGGCCGGGCACATCAAGGCACCGGGTCAGACGAACCACTTGGTTTTGCGAACGGGTGGCCATCTGAAAGCACAGAATAATGCAAAGGCATTAGAATTTTCTCGGGGAAATCAGACAGCATAACGGCTGTAAATGCCCAGAAAAAGATTTGAGACATCCACAACAGTTTGCAATACCACTCAACAACATCATATCAAGATTCTGATTCAACTGGCAACATACTAAAAGTAGTAGAAACTGTACTGTGGCTGGTAACAACAATCCTATAAGCTACTAAGGATTAGTAACACGTGAACCTGATAGAAGAAGAGAGCCTAGTTCTTAACCCACGTTGAAAGAGAAGAGAATGACTCAGATCAGAGGGCATAAGGTAAAGGAGTAAAAGAGCCTTATGTTCCCTCCCACAATCAATTCCCCTACATATAACTAAAGCATTTCTAGACTCAACATCGACCAGTTTGGCTCAACGAACCTACAGGCAGTCCGGCTCTGATGCCAACGCTGTCAGGACCCCGATTCCAAGTCACATCGATCTAGCCGGTAACACCTCATATCACATTGCGGCCTCACGCACGGTATCCCCACGGGTGTCGCCTTACCATGGCCCGGGACCGTTTGCGCCTTTTGGCTCACGTATATGATAGTGTCGCTAGCATCCATATGACAGAGAACCCAGGCCGACATGGCTAGTCGTGAACGCAAAGCGGCACAGACCTATGGAGACAGGCATACATGAATCACATCGAGCATGTCGGTCATCAGCGTGTGAATCCGGGCTGTAGCACTGGGCTAACAGGACTCCGGGGAACCCGGGCTGTAGCAGGCTAGGCAGGACTCCGGAAGTCACTGCGTGACATTTCCCCAAAGGGACAGACATCGGAACAAAGTGAAACACATGCCGGCCAGTCAAGTGTCCTGAGCAGTAGTGCTGGGCTAGCAGGACTCCGGTGAACCGGGCTGTAGCGGACTACTATGGCTCAAGGAGCACTAGACTACATTTCCCCATAAGAGAGGCTGCCAAGGATAAACAACTAGATTGTCAGATCCCACACATACCAAGCATTTCAATCATACACACAATATGCTCGATATGTGCAAATACAACATGGCATCACAACAAAACTCTACAACTCAAGTACTTTATTTAAAGGCTCCAGAGAGCCATACATAACAAGTTCATACAGGTAGGGATCACATGACCCGACACTCAAGTCATACAAGCATACAAGCACATGCGGAAGCAAATAGTCTGAGTACAGACACTAGAAAGAAAGAAGGCTTCTCGAAGCCTGTCTATCTACATAGGGCCCTCCATGGCCAGGATCACCACCTGGGTGGCAAGTCACTCATCGGCGTCGAGGTCTACATAAAACCCATTGGAGGGGGCGGTGTTGTCGTCTGAAAACAGTAATTAAAGCAAACATGAGTACAAAGGTACTCAACAAGTCTTACAACAGAACCTACTATACATGCTCATTCTCAAGAAGGTGGTGGAGTTATTGCAGCAAGCCAGCTTTGACTCTTGGCTAAGCTATCCTACGAGACACCACTAGTAAAAATAGTTTTCACACACGAGTCCGCTAATCACCAACACAATACTCCACCGGGGATCCTCCCTCGTCACCCTACGAGAGGGCCATCCTCGGTACTCACACTTATCTTGAGTCTTTTAGTAGTAGCCATTAACTTGTCTATGAACTGTATAGGCAACCAAGTAGTCCTTTACCACGGACGCGACTATTCAAATAGATGATGTTAACCCTGCAGGGGTGTACTTCTTCATACACGCTCTCACCACTTACCGTCGTTTACACGACATGTACTCGGCAACCTTCAAGCGGAAGCCCAACGAGGGTGTCGGCCACGGCCTACCTAAACACTCAAGTCTCTAGTCCGGGTTTATCGCCTATCCAGGTTCCATCCACAGGGAGTCCGGCCGAGGTTTCCACATACGGCCCCGAACGATGTGAACAGGGTCCCGAGACGCCAAACGGGCGCCCGACATACCCGGCCACGGTGTATCTATCGCAACATAGCCCACCCCTAGGGTCAGCGCTACGCACGGCTGCCAACACATAACCTACAAACACCAGAAACTAATTGCAACTCCTGGACAGAGTACTAGGGTGATTAAGAAGCCGAGAGGGTCCATTGGTTTCGGGCCCAATGTATGGTAGTAGCTGATTCTTAAATCACACATACATATCTCAGTTCTTAGGGACGGCCTCAATGAAACAACCCACCATGTACTCCTACCTGGCCTCTCATCGATACCTTTACCAAAACATGTTCAACACATTCCTCACATTACCGACATAATCATTTCACTCTAGCCCATCACCCAGATGAACCAGACCTGACACAACTCTAAGCATAGCAGGCATAGCAAGGTAGGAAACACATATATGGCTCAATCAACTCCTACACATGCTAGTGGGTTTCATCTAGTTACTGTGGCAATGACAGGTCATGCAGAGGATAAGGGTTCAACTACCGCAGCACACAGCAGTTTGAAACATTGTTGTCTTAATGGAGTAAATGAGAGCAGAGGCGAGAACATGGGATTGTATCGATATGGTCAATGGGGCTGCTTGCCTGATGGAGTAGTAGTAGGGTACTGCCCTTCAGTTGGATACTTGGAGATATCCTCGGAGGCAGAACCTACCACGAGAGACACCACAGAAGATAATCAACACATGGCAATATGCAACAATATGATGCATGCTATGACATGGCAAAATGATGTGTCCTGCCTAATGCAATGTGAAACGAGTTGAAATGGGTCCATTTGAATCCAAATGGAAGCTTAAGTTCTTATGCATAATAAGTGTATTAGCTTGTTTCACCTAAACAACAAGGTTAAAGTGTTTTGTCATGCATGAAACCATTACAGATGGATAGATTGAATTTTTATGATCATTTTTCATATATAATTTGTTGGATTTGGAGCTATGGTTGATTTTCTATGATTTTTAGAAGTTTTGGCTATTTTTTGGAATTTCCTATATAAAAATAAATCCGGAAATTAAATAACTGCGTCACTGTGACGTCAGCGAGTCAAAGACGCCAGCCCAGGTCAAACCTGACTGGTGGGCCCCATCTGTTAGTGTCTTTGTGTACTAACTAAGCTAGTTAGTCCTAATTAATTGGGCAGAGCCCACTGGTCAGTGACTACTAACTAAACTAACCTAGTTAATTAGCACTAACCAGACTAATTAGTCGGGTGGGGCCCGCATGTCAGTGAGAGAGAGAGAGGGGGAGGTCAACCCGTGTCAGCGGGGTCAACCTCACCGGTCAGCGGTCAAAGCCTGCCGGCGTTTAGCCGCCGGCGAGGCCAGACGCGGCGGCGCGCTGCGGGATTTGCCCACAGGGCACCATTTGGCGCGCGGAGAGCACCTACGTGGAGCTGGGACTCGCCCGCATCCAACCACTGTGGTGGTTTGGCCGGGGAGTGGTCGGAGCATCGCCGGCGACGAGCTCGGTGGAGGCCGAGGCTCGGGTGTGCTCGTGCTCGTGGCCGCGGTGGCCTAGGCGATGCGGCGAAAGCACCTACAGCATCTACGCCGCGCGGGGAGTGTGACGGGCACAAGCCCGTGACCAAATGGTCACCGGAGCATCGCCGGCGACGTGGTCAGGCGGTGGCGCGTTCGGGCACAAGAGGCGCGGCGTCTACGGTGTTCTAGGGGCAAAACGAAAAGCACGGGGAGGTTTAGCAGCTCACAGAGAAGCCGCAGGGAGGGTCAATGTGCTCGGGGAAGCTCGGGTGCGGCGGATCGACGACGACGATCGACGGCGGCCGAAGGTTGAAGACAACGGTGGCGGGGACGATGCAGGGGCTCCGGCGTCGTGCAGCTTGGCTGGTCGACGTAGTCGACGACGGCGAACCTTCCGGACACGGTGAGAGGTCGCGTGGACGGCGTTGGACGCGGCTGCGGCGAGCGGCAGCGACGGTGACGTCTCGGGCGACGTCGGGGAGGGCGAGAGAGGGAACCAGAGAGAGAGCGAGTGTGTCTGGGAGCTCGGGGAGAGAGAGAGGGTTCGTCCCAGGGCGATAGGTCGACGAGGGGAGCGGCTGGGCGGCGGGCACCTGCGTGGCAAGCATGCTGTGCTCGCCGTCGAGCACCTGCCTGCCTGTGCTGGCGAGAGCAAGCAGCTCGCTGGCACAGCAGGTGGGCTGGGCTGCTAGGTGGGCCGGCCAGGTGGTTCAGGTAAGTCCTCTGCACTGTTTTCTGTTTCTCTTTTATTTATTTTCTGTACTGTGTTTTGAAATAGAATAAATACTATTTCATTTCCAAAAACTCTGGAAATATTCAGAGGCACATTTTATAATATTCTCAACTGCCTAAAAATGCTTCCAAGATTATTTGAGCACTTTAAAATATTTATAAGATTTAAAATGCCCAAATTCAAATACTTATGACTTGGTTCAAAAATCCAGAATGGCCCCATAAATTGTAGAACCATTTTTGGCAGAGGTTTAAACCAGAACAAAAATGGTGGGCTTTTATGAAGGGCATTTTGGGTTCATTGAAATTCCAATTGTTGGAATTTAGCATTTTCAGGGGGGTGTTGGGGTTGATTAGCCCCCATTTCAAGTTTAAAAGAAATTTAAACATGATGCACAAGTTCAACCAACCCTAATGCATAACAGGAAAGCAGGGATGTGACAGAAGAGTCCCAAGAAGGCGGCGAGCAGGGCGGCATCGCTGCCCATCGTGAAGTCGATGGACTCGATGTACTCGGTGTCGCCGCTGCCGAGCTGCGTCCTGATGCCAACGTCGCTGCTGCTGGACACCAGCGCCAAGCGGAAGAAGATGCCGACCCTGTGCGACATGCAGGTGGCTGGCGAGGGTGTGGAGGTCGGAGCCACCAAAACAAGTTGGTCCACTCGATCTAGCAGAGCAAGTCAGAGCAGAGCAGATCCGTGACGAGCTGGTCCTCTTCGCCTTGGTCTCTTCTTCATCCTACAGGTCAAGTACCAGTCGTCCTGCTCTATAGTGAAATTCAGTTCAGTTTCTTAAGTACTCTCTCAGTCATCTTTGCTCAAGTAGTACTGAAATTAGGCCCCTCGTATCATCATCTGCTTCATAATTTTTCCTTGGAACATTTGCTTCAGTTAGTATGTGCTTAATTTCCTTGGAGTAATCTGTTTCAAAATGTTCAGGAGTGCTTAAAATGGAGTAGTGTAGGACTTGTTGTTGTTTTCTTCCAAGCAGGAGTAGCAAGTGTAGCAGCAGTACTGTAGGACTTGATTTCATAGAGTAACTTGTTACTGTGAGTGAGATTATAATTGTACCCACTTGCAGCAACTTGCTAGTCTGTAACACCCACGATGCGTCTATATCTCCCACGTGTCGAGGCACGACTTAGAGGCATAACCGCATGGTGGTTTAGTCGCAAGTGGGGTAATCTTCACACAATCCCATGTACTGAATAAGAAAGGGATAAAGAGTTGGCTTACAATCGCCACTTCACACAATACATAAATAAATCATACATCATTCAAATACACTCAAAGACCGACTACGGTCAAAACCAAAAGAAAAGGAAGATAAACCACAAATGCTAGATCCCCGATCGTCCCAACTGGGAACCACTACTGATCAACCGGAAAAGACACAAGACAACGGCCAAGATCTTCATCGAGCTCCCACGTGAGCTCGGTTGCGTCACATGCACTGGTATAATCGGCACCTGCAACTATTTGGAAGTATCCGTGAGTCACGAGGACTCAGCAATCTCACACCCGCGAGATCAAGACTATTTAAGCTTATGGGTAGGGTAAGGTAATGAGGTGGAGCTGCATCAAGCACTAAGCACATATGGTGGCTAACATACGCAAATAAGAGCGAGAAGAGAAGCAACGCAACAGTCGTGAAGCTAGAAGTGATCCTGAAACTACTTACGATCAAACATAACACAAGAACCGTGTTCACTTCCTGGACTCCGCCGAAAAGAGACCATCACGGCTACACACGCGGTTGATTCATTTTAATTAAGTTAAGTGTCGAGTTCTCTACAACCGGATATTAACAAATTCCCATCTGCCACATAACCACGGGCACGGCTCTCGAAAGTTTATACCCTGCAGGGGTGTCCCAACTCAGCCCATCACAACCTCTCACGGTCAACAAAGGATATTCCTTCTCCTGGAAAGACCCGACCAGTCTCGGAATCCCGGTTACAAGACATTTCGACAATGGTAAAACAAGACCAGCAAAGCCGCCCGATGTGCCGACAAATCCCGATAGGAGCTGCACATATCTCGTTCTCAGGACACACCGGATAGGTCAAGCTACGAGTAAAACCAGCCCTCAAGTTGTCCCGAGGTGGCCCCGCAGGTTGCCCGCTTCGGACCAACACTTAAAGAAGCACTGGCCCGGGGGGCTTAAAATAAGGATGACCCTCGGGTTGGCCGACCCAAGGGAAGGGTAATAGGTTGTTAGGCAAATGTAAAACCAAGGTTGGGCCTTGTTGGAGGAGTTTTATTCAAGGCGAACTGTCAAGGGGTTCCCATAACACCCAACCGTGTAAGGAACGCAAAATCAAGGAATATAACACCGGTATGACGGAAACTAGGGCGGCAAGAGTGGAACAAAACACCAGGCATAAGGCCGAGCCTTCCACCCTTACCAAGTATATAGATGCATTAATTAAAATAAGAGATATTGTGATATACCAACATATCCATGTTCCAACATGGAACAAACTTCAACTTCACACGCAACTAGCAACGCTATAAAAGGGGCTGAGCAAAAGCGGTAACTTAGCCAAACAACCGTTTGCTAGGAATGTGGGTTAGAGGCTTGACATGGCAATATGGGACGCATGATATAACAAGTGGTAGGTAGCGCGACATGGCGATAGAACGAACAACTAGCAAGCAAATATAGAAGTGATTTCGAATGTATGGTCATCTTGCCTGAGATCCTGCAAGGAAGAAGAACGAGTCCACGAAGAAGACAAATGAACGTAGTCAAACGAATCCTCACAACTCCGGAACGGAACCGAAACTAACGAGAGAAGCAAACCGGAAAGAAGCAAGCAACATGGTAAACGCACAAGCATAAACATGGCACGATGCACAACCAAGGATGATGCATGTCCGGTTTAATGAGTCATGGCATGGCAAAGTGCAACAAACAATACTACAAATTAAGTGGAGCTCAATATGCAACGAGTTGCATATTGACGAAACACCACATGACTTATTTAGTTCACTCCCGGTTAGGTACTCAATAATATTAAATGTTGTTAAACATGGCAAGAGGTGAAGCATAATTAAACTAACTATTTAGGCAAGTTTAAATGAGGCCGGGAACATCAAACAACAATTCCAGTAACTCCTCACATGTCATTTAGCAATTTAAGCAAACAACAATTTAAACATTCTTGATGTTGTTATCATGATGCGGAAGACATTTGCAAGTTTTATGCAATTTATATGAAAATGTTGATAAGAGCATGTTATGAAGCATTTGTCATCCTGGCGAAAACGAAAGGGGTGCCACGGCAACGAATTCGAAAATGATGCCACGACAACATATCGGTTCCTGGTACTCGATTGAGATACCGGTGCAAAAGGAAGTGTGGCGGGAGCGTGTCAAGCAAGGATGGTGGGGTGATCCCGGATGCCGGGTTCCCACGGGTCGACGGCGGTGTCAAATGAGGGAACAACTAACATTCACGGGCAGATACAACATCTAAACATGCATCTCGTACAACACATGCATTCGTTCATCGCATCGGCGTTCAACTCGGGGTTATACCTTCGAAGCGTGCATTTTTAAAGCGGATCGGGTTTGATGCGGTGTAGGGGAAGTAAACGTTCTCGGGATGGTCGTAGTGGAAGTAATGTTTCACGAGTCAAAGAGGAACTAGTAGTCCATGTCCCTAGATCTTGAGGGTCACGACAAGGAACTTGACGTCCACGGGGTCTTCGTGGGTCGACGGTAGTGGTACACGTTTCGTAGTCGTACGCACTCCGTAGATGATCGGGGTCACGGCGAGGAACTTGATGTCCATGGGGTCGTCGATAGAGGAGGTAGTGGAACTATTCGTCGGTCTTCATGGTACTTGAGGCTTCGGACTTGTCGGCCTCGATTCTTGTGACAGTAATGGTACACATGGTAGTCGAACTTAACAATTCGAAGGGGTACTTGGTGGTATTTCCTGTAGTCAAACTTGAGGGGGTCTTGGACTTGGGATCTTGGCGTCCTGGTTGGCAGCAAAACAGAGACGATGTCCAAATGGCCGAAAGAAACCAACTGCAACCGAAGGCAACAGGGCCGCGGGCCTGGAGCTCCGGGTGCTCACCATTGCGGAAGGAGTGACGGCCACCGAGGGACTCGGAGTGGCTGCGATACGAAACTAAGCAACTCATGGTGGCCTACTTTCGAGGGTTGTGCGACACGGAGCCACTGGTGCAACTACGCGCAGAGCTCCAAACAGAGGCGAGCAGTTCGGAACAAAGAAGCCATGGCCTGCTGGCCAAACATGGAGGACTGGCTACCGAAGAGTGGCAACGCTCGGCGGCAGGAGGGAACAGGGCGCGGAGGAAGCAAGACATGCGCGGCGGCGACCTGGGCTCGCCGGACAGCGGGGCACCAAGGGAGGCGAGCCGGAGAAGGAGGGACGACGAGTGGAGGCAAGGTCGTTGGACGAGGTCGAGGTACGGAGCAGGGCACCGGGTGGCTCGGCACGGTGCAGCTCGCACACGAGGAGAAGCAGAGGAGGCCCGACGAGGAAGGAAGACCGGGAGGAGGCGACAGGAGAGGTCGGACGTGGGTGCCGGGGAAGCAGGCGAACGGCTGGCGGCAGTCCGGCGACGCGGTGCAGGGGCTTGCGGCGGGGCTGGAGCGCCGGGAGGCGACATGTCTTGCCGATCTGTGCTGCTGCTGCGCGTGAGGAGGCTGGGGGGTCGAGCGAGGGACTGGAGCGGGAGCGATCGAAGAGAGGGGCGCGCGCGTGCTGGGGAGCTCCTCTCCCTGGCGATGTGGTGCATGTGCATGAGGCGGCGGGAGGAGGAACGAGGAGGAGGGGTGCAGGGGATCGGGCTATGAAGCTAGGGTTTGAGGGTTAGGTGAGGGTTTTAAGTGGGCCGGCCTGCTAGGAGGCCCAAGTTGTCTAGGCCGAACTAGGCTGGCTGGCACAACTCTCTCTCTGCAAAAAAAAAAAGAGATTAAAACAGAGAACTGAAAGAAAAAGGAAAGAGGGGTTAGGAATGGGGATTTGGCAAGGGTCTATTTTTCATGGACTCACAAAAATGTGAGGAATTTAAATAAAATGGCCAGAGGATTTTTGGAGAAAAATATATTCGCACATGTTGAATTTAATCCAACATGTTTGAATTTCGAAACCCATTCGAAAGGACTCTAAATGGGCTGAGATCTGAGGAGATGATCCCACACATTAGATGTGATTTATGAGCAGATTTAGAACATTTATGGAAAAAGTAAAATTGAAACTCAATTTGCAATTTAACTTAAAAGGTCGAAAAGGAAGGATAGGAAGTTGAGTCGGATAAAAGAAGAGTTGAAGTGTAGTGCAATTGTGTTATGGGTGATTCCAAGTTAATGGAATATTTTATAATAGCTCCCTAATAATAGTAGGAGACTTGGGTATGTTTTAAAGAGAATTTCACCATGTGAATTCCCGCGATTTAAATGGATCGAAGATCCATACGGTTTATTTAGTTGAGTTTTTTTTAAAAGGTTGCAAGATGACATGATACAATGCAAATGATGCCATGATGCAATGCAACAAACAAATAAAACAAACGGGGACAAAGAAAAACATGGAAGGCGTCTGGAGCGCCGGTCTTGGGGCGTCACAACTCTCCTCCACTTACAAGAGATATCGACCCGAGATCTAAGGATGGCACTGGGAAGAAACGAAAGAGGGAGAGGTAAGACAAAGTTGCTTCTTTGACAAACGAATGAAACCAAAGAACCTCGAGAGGCTGAAAACTTGGAAGAAAGAATACAACAGAGATGAACGAAGTTGAAAACACTCAGTTAGAAAAGAGGAACAAGGAACATGGAAGAACAAATTCAAACAACACTCCTGTTGAAAAGAGATGCAAGACTTGATAAGATGAAAAGAACTTGAAGAGATGACACAACACTCCGGTTAAATGGATACGCACGAAAAGAACACGACCCTCACAATTTGACATGATGAGTGAAAAGAGCAACATCACCATGCCTCCGGAAAAATAAATAGAAGATAGATCATTGGAATAACAGAATGGAGAAGAAAATGCCAACTTCTGCCACAAATGATCTTGGAAAGCACCCTTCGAAGAAGGTTAATACGTAGTTGTTGGAAAACCAACAACGAAACGAGAAAGCTTGTAGTGGGCTTATGGAAAATATCTCAAAACTGAGGTGAAATTCCGCCACCGAAAGCAATGATTGATCGGGAACAAGGAAGAGATGAAAAACTTCTTCCACCAAGATGATAGAGAGATAACTTGGATCATTGATAAGCACCACAATAGCAACATTCCTTAGGGAAGGCTTTAGGTGAAATATGACACAAGATAACTCCAACAAAGAGATTAGTGGATTTAAAATACCTCGATCTTGACAACATGTGAAACACGAAACATGAAGGAAAATTGTCAAGAATGACATAACACCACCTGAAAAGATAAGATAGAAAGAGTTGCATTTCGGAATGCAAGATGAAGAATGCTTGAGCTCCTCAAAACAAGACATGTGTTGAGCACCATGTTTATTTTTGAGTATAGCTTGGCGGAACTTAACTTTGAGAGAAATCTTGAAGAACAATTGAAGAATGAAAAGAATCCTTGACGAACCACCATGTTGAGCCTTTGTGAGAACTCCGGTAATAAAAGATGATCAAAAAGAAGTGAAGGATGAAAAGAATAAGATTGAAGCCTTGCAATGATTAGATGGAGCTTTGAAATGATATAATTGAAATAACTTGGAGCTCCAGAAAAGAAAGATGAACAACTTGGAACCGAGAATTTCTTCCTCGTGAACAAACTCCGGAAGAAGGAATTGAATTTACTCAATGAAACAAAATAAGAATTACATTATGCTTATCCTTCATCAATTAAATTGATGACCCACAATGGATTAGGCATGCCACTTATTCTCATTGAAAATGATTAAAGAGAGATAGGACAAACTTGGGAAGGTCTTGAACGAACCACCGGTAGGATTAGAAAGAACGAATGAAATGATACGATAACAAAGGAATAGGAATGTTGAATGAACCACCATAAGGATTGAAAACGAATAAAGAAAGAGAATGAATCATCGGGAATAATTAGAAAACAAATAAAGATACTTGAGTGAATTTAGATACAATTGAATGAAGAGATGACAATCTGACTAGAGAATACTAGAACGATGCACCGGAAGAATTCGAGAACGAGAGCTGAAAGTTGAGAATGAATAAATCTGAGATGATGGGTTCCGAAGAATCAAACTGAAAAGGCTCATGAATTGCTCTGGATGGGTATGAAAAGAAATCCCACAATTGAAAACAATTATGAGAGGATGGCATAAATCTAGAACCATGAATCTTTGGAAGAATGGGTGAGGATTTAAGAGGAACTCTTCTTCGGTCTTCAAAATCCGAGAATGACGACGAGAAACACCACCATGAATTATTGAGACACTCCGGAATAATGAAGAATATAAAGGTTGAATTAACAATGAAAAGAATTTGAAAGATCTTGGAGAAAGACATATGACTGATGATAATTCATTCTTACGTCAACTTTGAAAGAATTTGAGAAGCTTCGGGAAAATTAGAAGAGTCAGGTAAGATCCTGGGAAAAGACCTGTGGTTTATCGGCCCACTCAAAAGAAATACCATTGGAAATGATTTTGAAGAGAGATTGCACTGGTTGAATAAAATGACTTGAATGAGATAATAATCTCCAAATAGCTTGAACAGATCTTGAATGAAAAGACGAGCCTTCTGAGATATCTTCAACACTTCAGAACAAATGAATAGCGAGAAGCAAATGATTAAGAGGTGCACCGACATGAGAAAACATTTGAAACAAGGAAAGGATATGATCGACAAAGCTTGAATTGAATCCACCAGAAAAGAAAAAGAATGGATAATGATAACTTGAAGCTCCGTTAGTATCTTCCTGAGAATCACTGGATAAGAACATTGACGGAAAAGAATGGAGAGACTTCCCATCAATAAAATGATACTTGATTAAGAAATCCGAGTCCTTGAAGGAAAAGGGTGGGAGGGCGGGAAAACAAAGGCAACTGGGGACAGATGAAAAGAACAATGTGGGTAAAAACTAAGGGGTGATCTTGCGAATGTTGACATGATTGGATCCACTTGAAGAGAAGCACGCCGGTTGAGAAGAAATTGTGATGGCAGACTTGATGATTGAAATGATTTCCATTCACATCGAAATATGAGAACACCACTTCGGAAAGGTATGGAATCAACACTTGACTTCCAAGCAACTCGAATACCACAAAAAAAAACAAGGATTGGCTTAGGAAATAAGCCGGAACAATCATATGATAGACCCCGTATCGTATGATGTGTCTGTTGGAAAGATATTCT
The DNA here is from genome assembly GCF_018294505.1 of Triticum aestivum. NCBI lineage: Eukaryota > Viridiplantae > Streptophyta > Magnoliopsida > Poales > Poaceae > Triticum > Triticum aestivum. Next base: position 471,059,350 of record NC_057797.1, on the reverse strand, counting down.
TGGAGCTACTTGAATTCCCACTTATAAACTCCCGAAACTTTCTGGTTATGCAATCAGGTGTTGGGGATACAGGGGAAGCATAATATCTCACCCAAACTAACAATCCCTACATCCAGCTGTATCCATCCTTTAATACATAACCAAGAAACCTTCGGAAATCATGTACCTCAACCTTCGAAAAGCATCCGTTATACGAGTTATGGCAATACTCCAGAACTCCCGCCCCAGTACTGGGTGGCGTCGAGGTTATCTCACCAACAACTGCATAAAAGAGATTTTCGATGTCGGCGAAACTCAGGTATTCCAGAACCACAACGATAAAATTGTGACGACAACACCTCGGAGCTCAACTCTCCGGGACACTGCCACAACCCCTAAATGTCAGGAGGCACCAAGAACAATGTTCTCATCACAAGACTATCGGAACGATTCCAAAATACCCGCGTGATCCTAAAATTGTTTTTAGTGAAACTTGAGGAGAGGGAAGTCAAAACTTCTACGGCAGGAGGCCTCACCAGAGCGACGAAGGGACTGAGGAGTAAAAAGAATCCTACTCTCTGATATATATAATCCTAAGACTCAAAACATTTTGTTCTAGACTCAACAACGTCAGTGATTCGATCAAGCAGGGGGCTCCTAAGTCGGGGATGGCTCTGATTACCAACTTGTAAGACCCACGATGCGGCTATATCTCCCACGTGTCGAGGCACGACTTAGAGGCATAACTGCATGGTGGTTTAGTCGCAAGTGGGGTAATCTTCACACAATCCCATGTACTGAATAAGAAAGGGATAAAGAGTTGGCCATAATCGCCACTTCACACAATACATAAATAAATCATACATCATTCAAATACACTCAAAGACCGACTACAGTCAAAACCAAAAGAAAAGGAAGATAAACCCCAAATGCTAGATCCCCGATCGTCCCAACTGGGCACCACTACTAATCAACCGGAAAAGACACAAAACAACAACCAAGATCTTCATCAAGCTCCCACTTGAGCTCGGTTGCGTCACATGCACTGGTATCATCGACACCTGCAACTGTTTGGAAGTATCCGTGAGTCACGAGGACTCAGCAATCTCACACCCGCGAGATCAAGACTATTTAAGCTTATGGGTAGGGTAAGGTAATGAGGTGGAGCTGCGGCAAGCACTTGTTGGGGAACGTAGTAATTTCAAAAAAAATTCCTACGCACATGCAAGATCATGGTGATGCATAGCAACAAGAGGGGAGAGTGTTGTCTACGTACCCTCGTAGACTGAAAGCGGAAGCGTTAGTACAACGTGGTTGGTGTAGTCGTATGTCTTCACGATCCGACCGATCCAAGTACCGAACGCACGGCACCTCCGAGTTCAGCACACGTTCAGCTCGATGACGTCCCGCGAACTCCGATCCAATAGAGCTTCACGGGAGAGTTCCGTCAGCACGATGGCATGATGACGGTGATGATGTTGCTACCGACGCAGGGCTTCGGCTAAGCACTGCTACGATATGACCGAGGTGGAATATGGTGGAGGGGGGCACCGCACACGGCTGGGAGAGATCAACAGATCAACTTGTGTGTCTAGAGGTGCCCCCTGCCCCCGTATATAAAGGAGCAAGGGGGGAGGCCGGCCGGCCCTCTATGGGCGTGCCAGGAGGAGGAGTCCTCCTCCTAGTAGGAGTAGGACTCCCCTTTCCTACTCCTACTAGGAGGAGGAAAGGAAGGATGAGAAGGAGAAGGAAGGAGAGGGAGGAAAAGGAGGAAAGGGGGGCCGGCCCCCTAGTCCAATTCGGTTTGGGCTAGGGGGCCGCGCGCCCTGCCTCCTCTCTTCCACCACTTGGCCCATGAGGCCCATTACTTCTTCCTCGTATTCCCGTAACTCCCCGGTACCCCCAAAAATACCCGAATCACTCGGAACCTTTCCGATGTCCGAATATAGTCGTCCAATATATCGATCTTTACGTCTCGACCATTTCGAGACTCCTCGTCATGTCCCTGATCTCATCAGGGACTCCGAACTACCTTCGGTACATCAAATCACATAAAATCATAATACAATCATCACCGAAACTTTAAGCGTGCGGACCCTACGGGTTCGAGAACTATGTAGACATGATCGAGACACGTCTTAGGACAATAACCAATAGTGGAACCTGGATTCTCATATTGCCTCCCACATATTCTACGAAGATCTTTATCGGTCAAACCGCATAACAACATACGTTGTTCCCTTTGTCATCGGTATGTTACTTGCCCGAGATTCGATCATCGGTATCTCAATACCTAGTTCAATCTCGTTACCGGCAAGTCTCTTTACTCGTTCCGTAATACATCATCCCGCAACTAACTCATTAGTTGCAATGCTTGCAAGGATTTAAGTGATGTGCATTACCGAGAGGGCCCAGAGATACCTCTCCGACAATCGGAGTGACAAATCCTAATCTCGAAATATGCCAACCCAACAAGTACCTTTGGAGACACCTGTAGAGCACCTTTATAATCACCCAGTTACGTTGTGACGTTTGGTAGCACACAAAGTGTTCCTCCGGTAAACGGGAGTTGCATAATCTCATAGTCATAGGAACATGTATAAGTCATGAAGAAAACAATAGCAACAAACTAAACGATCAAGTGCTATGCTAACGGAATGGGTCAAGTCAATCACATCATTCTCTAATGATGTGATCCCGTTAATCAAATGACAACTCATGTCTATGGCTAGGAAACTTAACCATCTTTGATTCAACGAGCTAGTCAAGTAGAGGCATACTAGTGACATACTGTTTGTCTATGTATTCACACATGTATTATGTTTCCGGTTAATACAATTCTAGCATGAATAATAAACATTTATCATGATATAAGGAAATAAATAATAACTTTATTATTGCCTCTAGGACATATTTCCTTCAATCTCCCACTTGCACTAGAGTCAATAATCTAGTTCACATCGCCATGTGATTTAACATCAATAGTTCACATCACCATGTGATTAACACCCATAGTTCACATCGTCATGTGACCAACACCCAAAGGGTTTACTAGAGTCAATAATCTAGTTCACATCGCTATGTGATTAATACCCAAAGAGTACTAAGGTGTGATCATGTTTTGCTTGTGAGGGAAGTTTAGTCAACGGGTCTGCTACATTCAGATCTGTATGTATTTTGCAAATTTCTATGTCAACAATGCTCTGCACGGAGCTACTCTAGCTAATTGCTCCCACTTTAAATATGTATCCAGATTGAGACTTTGAGTCATCTGGATCAGTGTCAAAACTTGCATCGACGCAACCCTTTACGACGAACCTTTTGTCACCTCCATAATCGAGAAACACATCCTTATTCCACTAAGGATAATTTTGACCAATGTCCAGTGATCTACTCCTAGATCACTATTGTACTCCCTTGCCAAACTCAGGGCAGGGTATACAATAGGTCTGGTACACAGCATGACATACTTTATAGAACCTATGGCTAAGGCATAGGGAATGACTTTCATTCTCTCTCTATCTTCTGCCGTGGTCGTGTTTCGAGTCTTACTCAACTTCACACCTTGTAACACAGGCAAGAACTCCTTCTTTGACTGTTCCATTTTGAACTACTTCAAAATCTTGTCAAGGTATGTACTCATTGAAAAACTTATCAAGCGTCTTGATCTATCTCTATAGATCTTGATGCTCAATATGTAAGCAGCTTCACCGAGGTCTTTCTTTGAAAAACTCCTTTCAAACATTCCTTTATTCTTTGTAGAATAATTCTACATTATCTCTGATCAACAATATGTCATTCACATATACTTATCAGAAATGTTGTAATGCTCCCACTCACTTTCTTGTAAATACAGACTTCACCGCAAGTCTGTATAAAACTATATGCTTTGATCAACTTATCAAAGCGTATATTCCAACTCTGAGATGCTTGCACCAGTCCATAGATGGATCGCTGGAGCTTGCATATTTTGTTAGTACCTTTAGGATTGAAAAAACCTTCTGGTTGCATCATATACAACTCTTCTTTAATAAATCCATTAAGGAATGCAATTTTGTTTATCCACTTGCCAGATTTCATAAAATGCGGCAATTGCTAACATGATTCGGACAGACTTAAGCATAGATACGAGTGAGAAACTCTCATCATAGTCAACACCTTGAACTTGTCGAAAAACTTTTTGCGACAATTCTAGCTTTGTAGATAGTGACACTACTATCAGTGTCCGTCTTCCTCTTGAAGATCCATTTAATATCAATGGCTCACCGATCAATGGGCAAGTCAATCAAAGTCCATACTTTGTTCTCATACATGGATCTCATCTCAGATTTCACGGCCTCAAGCCATTTCGCGGAATCTGGGCTCATCATCGCTTCCTCATAGTTCGTAGGCTCGTCATGGTCAAGTAACATGACCTCTAGAACAGGATTTCCGTACAACTCTGGTGTGGATATCACTCTGATTTACCTATGAGGTTCGGTAGTAACTTGATCTGAAGTTACATGATCATCATCATTAGCTTCCTCACTAATTGGTGTAGTAGTCACAGGAACAGATTTCCGTGATGAACTACTTTCCAATAAGGGAGCAGGTACAGTTACCTCATCAAGTTCTACTTTCCTCCCACTCACTTCTTTCGAGAGAAACTCCTTCTCTAGAAAGGATCCATTCTCAGCAACGAATATCTTGCCTTTAGATCTGTGATAGAAGGTGTACCCAACATTTTCTTTTGGGTATCCTATGAAGACGCACTTCTCCAATTTGGGTTTGAGCTTATCAGGTTAAAACTTTTTCACATAAGAATTGCAACATCAAACTTTAAGAAACGACAGCTTAGGTTTCTTGCCAAACCATAGTTCATACGGTGTCGTCTCAACGGATTTAGATGGTGCCCTATTTAATGTGAATGTAGCTGTCTCTAATGCATAACCCCAAAGCGATAGCGGTAAATCAGTAAGAGACGTCATAGATCGCACCGTATCTAATAAAGCACGGTTACGATGTTCGGACACACCATTACACTGTGGTGTTCCAGGTGGCGTGAGTAGTGAAACTATTTCACATTGTTTTAACTGAAGGCCAAACTTGTAACTCAAATATTTTACTTCTGCGATCATATCGTAGAAACTTTTATTTCACTCTGAAATTCTTTGAACTTTTCAAATGTTTCAGACTTGTGTTTCATCAAGTAGATATACTCATATCTGCTCAAATCATTTGTGAAGATCAGAAAATAATGATACCTGCCACGAGCTTCAATATTCATCGGACCACATACATCAGTATGCATGATTTCCAACAAATCTGTTGCTTGCTGCATTGTTCCGGAGAATGGAGTCTTAGTCATCTTGCCCATGAGGCATGGTTCACAAGCATCAATTGATTCATAATCAAGTGATTCCAAAAGTCCATCAACATGGAGTTTCTTCATGCGCTTTACACCAATATGACCTAAACGGCAGTGCCACAAATAAGTTGCACTATCATTATTAACTTTGCATCTTTTGGTTTCAATATTATGAATATGTGTATCACTACGATCGAGATCCAACGAACCATTTTCATTGGGTGTGTAACCATATATGTAAACAGAACAACAATTTATTCTCTTACTTAAATGAATAACCGTATTGCAATAAACATGATCAAATCATATTCATGCTTAATGCAAACACCAAATAACACTTATTTAGGTTCAACACTAATCCTGAAAGTATAGGGAGTGTGCGATGATGATCATATCAATCTTGGAACCACTTCCAACACACATCGTCACTTCACCCTTAACTAGTCTCTGTTCATTCTGCAACTCCCGTTTCGAGTTACTACTCTTAGCAACTGAACAAGTATCAAATACCGGGGGGTTGCTACGAACACTAGTAAAATACACATCAATAATCCGTATATCAAATATACCTTTGTTCACTTTGCCATCCTTCTTATCCGCCAAATACCTGGGGCAGTTCCGCTTCTAGTGACCAGTCCCTTTGCAGTAGAAGCACTTAGTTTCAGGCTTAGGACCAGACTTGGGCTTCTTCACTTGAGCAGCAACTTGCTTGTCGTTCTTCTTGAAGTTCCCCTTCTTCCCTTTGCCCTTTTCTTGAAACTAGTGGTCTTGTCTACCATCAACACTTGATATTTTTGTTGTTTTCTACCTTCGTTGATTTCAACATTACGAAGAGCTTGGGAATCGTTTCCGTTATCCCTTGCATATTATAGTTCATCACGAAGTTCTACTAACTTGGTGATGGTGACTAGAGAATTGTGTCAATAACTATCTTATCTGGAAGATTAACTCCCACTTGATTCAAGCGATTGTAGTACCCAGACAATCTGAGCACATGCTCACTGCTTGAGCTATTCTCCTCCATCTTTTAGCTATAGAACTTGTTGGAGACTTCATATCTCTCAACTCGGGTATTTGTTTGAAATATTAACTTCAACTCCTGGAACATCTCATATGGTCCATGACGTTCAAAACATCTTTGAAGTCCTGATTCTAAGCCGTTTAAGCATGGTGCACTAAACTATCAAGTAGTCATCATATTGAGCTAGCCAAACGTTCATAACGTCTGCATCTGCTCCTGCAATAGGTCTGTCACCTAGCGGTGCATTAAGGACATAATTCTTCTGTGCAGCAATGAGGATAATCCTCAGATCACAGATCCAATCTGCATCATTGCTACTAACATCTTTCAACTTAATTTTCTCTAGGAACATATCAAAAATAAAATAGGGGAGCTAAACGCGAGCTATTGATCTACAACATAGATATGCTAATACTATCAGGACTAAGTTCATGATAAATTAAAGTTCAATTAATCATATTACTTAAGAACTCCCACTTAGACAGTGTAACATCCCAAATTTTCAATTTGGAATGTTATGCATTAGATCATAAATGCATATCATATTTTATTTTGCTTTTGGTTTTGATCCTAGAAATTCTACGCAACTCAAGGACCCATAGAGAGAGTTGGGGATTTCTTTATTTTCATATTTGAGTTTTCTCAAATTTTGAGAATAGGATCATTTGATTTTATTTATTTTATCATCAATTATTTCTATTACAAAAATATGAGAGAGGGAATAAAATGACTTTCCCAAAATAAAGAAATATTGAGGATTTAATAATAAAATCAAATAAGATTTTATTTCGGAGTTTTTTGTTATTTTATTTGAATTTAGGAAAAATGTGTGTTTTTCAAAATTGCATTTAGGCCCCAAATAAATGTTCACCTTGTGCGGCTTGATTTTAGAAGCCCGGGAAAATTTATTTCAGGATTTTTGGAGTCCGTTTAGTATTTTTTTTCTTTCGCGTGTAATTATATAAAAAAACGAACCGACCTAATGGGCCGTGTCCGACTAGGACTCCGGCCCGACTAGGCTATATAAGCCGGGGAAGGAGGCCCAGCCGAAACCCTAAGCCGCCCCAGCCCCAGCGCAGCGCCGCCGCCGCCGCCGGATGTCGCCACCTCGCCGCCGCACGCCGCTCGAGGTTCGCCGCGCCTCGATTTCTGCGCCGTTTTTTTTATTTTTTTCGAAAAACCGTTCGGTTTTTTCGTTGGTTCTTCCGTCGTTTTTTTAGTTTCGGTTTTTTTAAATAGATCTGGTTTTTCCGATTTATTTAAATAGCGAGCGTTCGTCCGTTCGTTCGTTCTAACGAACGTTCTTCGTTTTTCTTTTCTCGGATTTAACCCGCGATTTTTCTGATCGCGATTCCTGATCCGATTTTCTTTTTAGTATAACTTTTCGCTCGTTTATCGAAATCAGGCGATTCAAGCGCCCGGAGTTTCGTCTCGAAACCCTCTATCCGTTTAACCAACTTAAACAAGTTTTTGGTACTGTAAAATTTGCCTTAGATCTAGATTAGTAGAACAAAGTTGTTTTCTTTCGCCGTTTGACTTTCGTTGCTTCGTTCGATTTGACTCTTTTTGCAAACCGGAGTTCTTAAGTTGAACCTTCTGGTTAGATCTCTTATTTGACTTTTACCTGTGCATTAGATGAGTACTTAATGTATGCTTGTTTGTTTGTCTGCGATAGAATACCCGGAGTGCGCCGCCTGTTACTTCGAATCGCTAGGTTTCCCGGATCATCAGCAAGGCAAGTAACACTTTGATCATACCTTTCCTACTACCCAGTTTTATTGCATTACATCAATCATCACACATTGCATGATTATGATCTAATTAAATTGTGGGACGGGAAGTAGTTGAGGTAGTACCTATTACCTGTTTATTATCAAACCTTTGGGAGTTACTTCTACGTTTGCTTATTATGCCATGCTATGTTAGTAGACGTGGATTGGGTGAGTGATATCCATGACAGATGTGAGTTTGTTAATTAATGGTTTATCTAAGGTGGCAACTTAAACACACATCTGGGTGGATTGAGGCACCTGGGTATTCCAGGACTTGCCTATTTTCTTTTGGACCGCCACCCAGGCTCAAAGGGATCATGAGACTATTCATACTAGAAACTTCTGTGTGCAGCCACAAGCTATTATGGGCTCTAGCATAGTTGACTAAGTCGTGCGAACTCTTACAGTGGTAGACTAGCAGATGTAGGGGATGTAGGTGGTACGGTCTACCCGATCGTAAGGTGCTAGCACTTCTGAAAGACTATGTCTTGGTCATCCGTCTTCTCAAACACCATGTAGTGCGAGAAACCAAACGGAGGCGATCGAGTCTTGTGGGGAAAAGTGCGCAAACCTCTGCAGAGTGTAATAAACTAATCATGGTTAGTCGTGCCCCCGGTTATGGACATCTTGAGTATCTAGTACCTGGATTATCATGTGCATCTCAACATGTTACCCTAAATTAATTTTGTTGGGCTTTATTTAATGATGATGCTTAATTGGGATTGAGAATGCTGTCAACCATTCTCAATGTTTAACAACTACCATGATAGTTAAATAAATTTAATTCCTTTGAAGTAGGGAAAAATTGGCTTTACGCAAAACTGTAACCATAGAGCTTTCCACCAGCCAAATATGCATATAGTATAGATGTTTCATTCCATTACTCTCTATGTGTTACCTTGCCAGCATATTCCATGTGCTGACCCATTTCGGGCTGCAACGTTAATGTTGCAGACTTTTCAGACGATGATTAAGGAGTTTTTAGGTTGTGGTTCTATACTCAGTGATGCCGTTGGAGTTGATGGACTCACTTATCTTCCAAGCCTTCCGCTGTTATTGTTATTAGATGGCCTTAAGCCATATTTATTGTAATAAGTTCTCTATGGAGACACTCGATATAATAAGTGTGTGATTGCTACTCTGTTATAAATCCTCCGAGTATTGTGTGGTGTCAGCATTACCAATCCAGGGATGACACCGAAGCACAGAGATCAGACTGTTTGAGGTCTGGTCGCTACAGAGATGGTATCAGAGCACACGCTGACTGTAGGACACGACCACTAAGCTAAAGACCTAGATCACTATCCTCTCTTTTCTCTTCTGACTCCTCATCTTTTCTACTCTTTTAGGATGGCGAATGCAAGGAACAAGTTCACACAACCGGATGAAGATACACCCTTTGGACGTCACTTGAAGGAAGTCACTAGATACCTGAACATAGGAGTAGCAAGCTTCACCGGAACCTACAACGCCACTTTACCTGAAGAAGAGCGCTGGATGATTCAAGTTCAAGTTCCAGGAAGGACGTTCATGCCAGTCACTGAGCCCATAGAGTTTTCTTTTGATGCACCAACTTGGAGTCTAGGAATGAGCATGGCAGCTCACATCGCCATGGGACGCATTGGAGAAGTCTACCGCAATGATCTCAAGGATACTATCTACCAGATTTGTGGACGCCGAGATGAGCACTGGGAGATGATCAGCACCAGGAAGGATAGATCAGTTGCAGCTTTTATCCAGGAGTTAAATCAGCACATTCGACGACAGGAGAACCAGATGTGCACTGACATGATAGACCTGAAGAAGGCAAGGACAAGAATCAAGGAACTGGAGGAAGAACTCGAGGCTACACGTGAAGATTATGAAGAGGAAATTGAAGTATTGGTGGAGAAGAATGACGATCTGATCAAGAAGATCGGGATATTTATGGGAGACCCTACGCCAGTAGATGAAGATGAAGAACCCAAGGAGATACGCCCGGAAGACTACATCATCATCGATGACACCGATTCGGATCCAGATGATAGCGATGATGACTATATTGATGAAGCTGGAGCAGATATCATGGAGTCTGCAACCGAAGAATATTTCTAGTAGACCACCCCATCAGTAGTAGTAGCCCACCATGTAAATACAGTAGTCCGAGCACTTTTGCGATAGTTAGATCGATTGTATGCCCTTGTTTGATTGAATGAAGTGAATTGTTTGCTTTTGCCTCATGTGCATATGGGTAGTGTTTTCTCTTTAGACCCCCTCGATTCTTACATCTCATCTTTTCTAAACCCTCAGATGCCTCCGAGACGTGACCCCGGATTTACCTTTCCACCAGAGCTCACTCAGTTGATCCAGCAGCAGAACACATTGATGCAGTTGCTAGTCCAGAATCAGAACAAGGGGAACAACAACAACAACAACAACCCACCACCACCACCACCTGTTGATCACATAGCCCGTTTTCTTAGGCTGAATCCGCCGGTGTTTTCCAGTAGCACCGAGCCGATAGTAGCAGATGATTGGCTCTGCAAGACAGCTAGAGAGTTGACCACAACAGGATGCATAGATGCGGAGAAGGTGAAGTTTGCCGCACATCAGCTTGAAGGACCCGCAACATCATGGTGGGAGAATTTCACAGCCACTTTCCCTGTCGACACTGTCACATGGGACCAGTTTCAGCAGGCTTTTCGTACTGCCCATGTTTCAGCAAGAGCCATGGTCACGAAGAAGCGTGAGTTTCGCAACTTGTGCCAAGGAGGAGGGACAGTTGGCCAGTATGTGGAGGACTTTAGTAAGTTAGCACGTTATGCCCCAGATGACGTCGCTACGGATGCAGCAAACCAGGAGAAGTTTCTGGAAGGACTGAATGATGAGTTGAGCATGCAGTTGATGGTAGCAACCTTCAACAACTACCAGGAGTTAGTAAATCGTGTACTTATGATTGAAGGGAAGCAGCAGCAAACTAAAAATCGCAAGAGAAAGTATGGACAAGGAAAGTACAATTCAGGAGCTCAGCAGAAGCCACGTTTTACCCCTAGACCGGGAGGACATTTTCAGCATACCCATGGAGGATGTAGCTCGCACAATCACAATGGCACCAGGAATGGTAATGGGAATGGAGGAAGCAACGGCCAGAATCGCACCAACCCATCAACCCCAGCCAAGAAAGACCTGAGCCAAGTCACTTGCTTTAAGTGTTCGAAGACCGGACATTATGCCAATGAATGTCCTGAAATACAAAATGGAAATAGCAATGGAAGCTCTGTGAAGAAGGCGAACCCTTTCAACAGGGGACAGGTGAACCACGTTAGCGTGGAGGAGGTTGAAGCTCATCCTGATGCAGTAATAGGTAAGTTTTTGGTTAAGTCATTTACTGCACTCGTTCTTTTTGATACTGGTGCATCGCATTCATACATCTCAAGGGGATTTGTGGATAAGTACAACCTGTCAAACCAAGCCCTTAGGTCACCCATGTTAGTAACCTCGCTTGGAGCAGAATATATGGCTAGTCGATGGTGTGATCGGTTACCATTAAGGATTGGTAACTATGTTTTTCCCTTAGACCTAATAGTATTGGAATCCCAAGGATTGGATGTGATATTAGGCATGGATTGGCTGTCAAAGTATGAAGGGAATATTGAATGCGCTAGTAAGTCAATTTTGCTTACCACCCCATAAGGGAGAAGGATCAAGTATGTATCCCGACATGTGCCAAAGAGGGCTCAAGTAAATTGCTTAACAGGAGTTGTGCAGGAGGAAGTACCGGTGGTAAGGGATTTCCCTGAAGTATTTCCAGAAGAGTTGCCAGGCATGCCACCGGATAGAGATATTGAGTTTTTGATTGAGCTATTGCCAGGCACCGGGCCAATATCAAAGAGACCGTATAGGATGCCAGCAAAGGATTTGGTGGAAATTAAGAAGCAGATTAAGGAGTTACTGGATAAGGGATATATTCGCCCAAGTTCTTCGCCTTGGAGATCGCCAGTACTTCTAGTGGAGAAGAAGGATGGATCGTTAAGGATGGTTGTTGATTATCGAGGATTGAATGAAGTAACGATCAAGAACAAGCACCCACTACCGATGATCAATGATCTGTTTGATCGATTGCAAGGAGCTAAGGTATTTTCCAAGATCGATCTGCGATCAGGATACCACCAGTTGAAGATTCGAGAACAGGATATACCTAAGACAGCTTTTACCACTAGGTATGGGCTGTACGAGTATACTGTTATGTCATTTGGTCTGACTAACGCACCCGCATATTTTATGAACATGATGAACAAAGTATTTATGGAGTTTTTGGATAAGTTCGTCGTAGTGTTCATTGATGATATCCTGTTCTACTCGAAGAATGAAGAGGAGCATAAGGAGCATTTGCGTTTGGTACTTGGAAAGCTCAGAGAACATCAATTATATGCCAAGTTCAGCAAATGTGAGTTTTGGTTGAAGGAAGTAGGATTCCTCGAACATGTTATATTTGGAGAAGGTATAGCAGTTGATCCCACTAAAGTTGATACCGTGACCAAGTGGGAAGCACCAACCACCGTGGGAGAGACCCGGAGTTTTCCTAGACTCACAAGATACTACCAGAGATTTATTGAGAATTTCTCAAAGATTGCGAAACCTATGACGTAGTTATTAAAGAAAGATACCAAGTTCATATGGACGGAGGAATGTGAGGCTAGTTTCAAGGAGTTGAAGAAACGTTTGGTTACCTCACCAGTGTTGATTTCGCCAGACCAGACCAAGGATTATGAGGTGTATTGCGACGCTTCACGTCGAGGACTTGGAGCAGTGCTTATGCAGGAAGGGAGAGTTGTTTCATATGCCTCAAGACAACTTAAGCCACATGAGTTGAATTATGCTACGCATGACTTGGAGTTAGCAGCCGTAGTGCATGCACTGAAGACATGGAGACATTTTCTGATTGGAAATCATTGTGAGGTGTACAGGGACCATAAGAGTTTGAAATACATTTTCACACAGAAGGAGTTAAACCTCATACAAAGGAGATGGTTGGAGCTCATCAAGGATTATGATATGAAATTGCATTACCATCCCGGAAAGGCTAATGTAGTAGCTGACGCATTAAGCCGTAAGAGCCACGTCAATACATTAATGACGGGAGGAATACCAAGGGAGTTAGCAGAAAATCTTCGTGAACTATGTTTGAAAATAGTTCCGAGAGGCTATGTAGCAGCATTGGAGATTCAGTCTACATTGAAGGATAAAATCAGAGAAGCTCAAAAGACTGACAAGGAGATTGCCTCTATTAAGGAGAAACTTAGCAAAGGAAAGGCTAAAGGATTTCGTGAGGATGAGAACGACACCCTATGGTTTGAAGACCGCGTTTATGTGCCCAATGACCCGGAGATTAGGAAGTTGATTCTGCAAGAGGCACACGATTCACCATATTCGATTCACCCAGGAAATACCAAGATGTATTTGGATTTGAAAGACATTTTCTGGTGGACCGGAATGAAGAAGGATATTGCGGAGTATGTAGCAGTTTGTGATGTGTGTCAGAGAGTAAAGGCAGAGCATCAGAAGCCAGCAGGATTGTTACAACCATGCCGATACCCGAATGGAAGTGGGATAAGTTAGGCATGGATTTTATCATGGGATTGCCCAGAACACGTTCAGGCTATGACTCGATTTGGGTTATAGTCGATCGGTTGACGAAGGTAGCCCATTTCATCCCAGTAAAGACTACCTACACCAGTGCAAAGTTGGCAAAGATATACATGACCAGGATCGTATGTCTGCATGGAGTTCCGAGGAGTATCGTATCGGATAGAGGAACCCAGTTTACCTCAAAGTTCTGGAAGTAGTTGCACGAAACTTTGGGTACTAGGCTAGAATTCAGTACAACTTTTCATCCACAGACAGATGGACAGACCGAGAGAGTCAATCAGATTTTGGAGGATATGTTGAGAGCTTGTGCGCTAGATTACAGATCTAGTTGGGACGACAATTTACCGTATGCAGAGTTCTCTTACAACAATAGTTACCAACCAGTTTAAAGATGGCCCCTTTTGAAGCCTTGTACGGAAGGAGGTGCAGGACACCGTTGTCATGGGATGAAGTTGGAGACCGCCAGTTGTTTGGACCTGACTTGATTAAAGAGTCTGAACAGAAGGTGAATTTGATTCGCGATAGGCTCAAGATAGCCCAGTCCAGACAGAAGAGTTATGCAGATTCAAAACGCAAGGAGACAGTTTACGAAGTTGGAGATAGAGCTTATCTTCGAGTATCACCACTTCGGGGAACAAAGCGTTTTGGGGTTAAGGAAAGTTAGCGCCATGATTTGTAGGACCATATCGAGTTTTGGAGCGTATGGGAGAAGTGGCCTACAAGTTGGAATTGCCCGAAGGATTGTCAGGAGTTCATGATGTGTTCCACGTTTCCCAGTTGAACAAATGCCACACGGAGATGGCTGACATACCTTTGAGAGATACAGTGCCATTGGAAACTATTCAGTTGGATAATGATTTGACCTATGAGGAGAAACCAATTAAGATTTTCGAGTTTGCCAGCTGAGTCACTCGCAGCAAGGTTATCAAGTTCTGCAAGGTTCAGTGGACCACCACACGGAGGACGAAGCCACCTGGGAACGAGAGGAAGATTTGCTCAAGGACCACCCTCACCTATTTTCTAGCCAACCCGAATCTCGAGGGCGAGATTCATCTTAAGGGGGTAGGTTTGTAACATCCCAAATTTTCAATTTGGAATGTTATACATTAGATCATAAATGCATATCATATTTTATTTTGCTTTTGGTTTTGATCCTAGAAATTCTATGCAACTCAAGGACCCACGGAGAGAGTTGGGGATTTCGTTATTTTCATATTTGAGTTTTCTCAAATTTTGAGAATAGGATCATTTGATTTTATTTATTTTATCATCAATTATTTCTATTACAAAAATATGAGAGAGGGAATAAAATTACTTTCCCAAAATAAATAAATATTGAGGATTTAATAATAAAATCAAATACGATTTTATTTTGGAGTTTTTCGTTATTTTATTTGAATTTAGAAAAAATGTGCATTTTTCAAAATTGCATTTAGGCCCCAAATAAATGTTCACCTTGTGCGTCTTGATTTTAGAAGCCCGGGAAAATTTATTTCGGGATTTTTGGAGTCTGTTTAGTATTTCTTTTTATTTTTCTTCCGTGCGTAATTATAAAACAAAACAAAAAAAACGAACCGACCTAACGGGCCGTGTCCGACTAGGACTCCGGCCCGACTAGGCTATATAAGCCGGGGAAGGAGGCCCAGCCGAAACCCTAAGCCGCCCTAGCCCCAGCGCAGCACCGCCGCCGCCGCCGTCTCGCCGCCGCACGCCGCTCGAGGTTCGCCGCGCCTCGATTTCTGCGCCAGTTTTTTTAATTTTTTTCGAAAAACAATTTTTCCGTCGGTTTTTTTAGTTTCGGTTTTTTTAAATAGATCGGTTTTTCCTATTTATTTAAATAGTGAGCGTTCGTCCGTTCGTTCGTTCTAACGAACGTTCGTCGTTTTTCTTTTCTCGGATTTAACCCGCGATTTTTTTGATCGCGATTCCTGATCCGATTTTTTTTTTAGTATAACTTTTCGCTCGTTTATCGGAATCAGGCGCTTCAAGTGCCTAGAGTTTCGTCTCGAAACCCTCTATCCGTTTAACCAACTTAAACAAGTTTTGCTACTGTAAAATTTACCTTAGATCCAGATTAGTAGAACAAAGTTGTTTTCTTTCGCCGTTTGACTTTCGTTGCTTCGATCGATTTGACTCTTTTTGCAAACCGGAGTTCTTAAGTTGAACCTTCTGGTTAGATCTATTATTTGACTTTTACCTGTGCATTAGATGAGTACTTAATGTATACTTGTTTGTTTGTCTGCGATAGAATACCCGGAGTGCGCCGCCTGTTACTTCGAATCGCTAGGTTTCCTGGATCATCAGCAAGGCAAGTAACACTTTGATCATACCTTTCCTACTACCCAGTTTTATTGCATTAGATCAATCATCACACATTGCATGATTAGGATCAAATTAAATTGTGGGATGGGAAGTAGTTGAGGTAGTACCTATTACCTGTTTATTATCAAACCTTAGGGAGTTACTTCTACGTTTGCTTATTATGCCATGCTATGCTAGTAGACATGGATTGGGTGAGTGATATCCATGACAGATGTGAGTTTGTTAATTAATGGTTTATCTAAGGTGGCAACTTAAACACACATCTGGGTGGACTGAGGCACCTGGGTATTCCAGGACTTGCCTGTTTTCTTTTGGACTGCAACCCAGGCTCAAAGGGATCATGAGACTATTCATACTAGAAACTTCTGTGTGCAGCCACAAGCTATTATGGGCTCTAGCATAGTTGACTAAGTCGTGCGAACTCTTACAGTGGTACACTAGCAGATGTAGGGGATGTAGGTGGTACGGTCTACCCGATCGTAAGGTGCTAGCACTTCTGAAAGACTATGTCTCGGTCATCCGTCTTCTCAAACACCATGTAGCGCGAGAAAACAAACAGAGGCGATAGAGTCTTGTGGGGAAAAGTGCGCAAACCTCTACAAAGTGTAATAAACTAATCATGGTTAGCCGTGTCCCCGGTTATGGACATCTTGAGTATCTAGTACCTGGATTATCATGTGAATCTCAACATGTTACCCTAAATTAATTTTGTTGGGCTTTGTTTAATGATGATGCTTAATTGGGATTGAGAATGCTGTCAACCACTCTGAATGTTTAACAACTACCATGATTGATAAATAAATTTATTTCTTTGAAGTAGGGAAAAATTTGCTTTACGCAAAACTGTAACCATAGAGCTTTCCACCAGCCAAATATGCATATAGTATAGCTGTTTCATTCCATTACTCTCTATGTGTTACCTTGCCAGCATATTCTATGTGCTGACCCGTTTCGGGCTGCAACGTTAATGTTGCAGACTTTTCAGACGACGATTAAGGAGTTTTTAGGTCGTGGTTCTATACTCAGTGATGCCGTTGGAGTTGATGGACTCACTTATCTTCCAAGCCTTCCGCTGTTATCGTTATTAGATGGCCTTAAGCCATATTTATTGTAATAAGTTCTCTATGGAGACACTCGATGTAATAAGTGTGTGATTGCTACTCTGTTATAAATCCTCCGAGTACTGTGTGGTGTCAGCATTACTGATCCAGGGATGACACCGGAGCACAGAGATCAGACTATTTGAGGTCTGGTCGCTACAGACAGACATCCCTCTAATCTTCTAAGTGATCACGTGATCCGTATCAACTAAACCATGTCCGATCATCACGTGAGATGGAGTAGTTTCAATGGTGAACATCACTATGTTGATCATATCTACTATATGATTCACGCTCAACCTTTCGGTCTCCGTGTTCCGAGGCCATATTTGTTATATGCTAGGCTCGTCAAGTTTAACCTGAGTATTCCGCGTGTGCAACTGTTTTGCACCCGTTGTATTTGAACGTAGAGCCTATCACACCCGATCATCACGTGGTGTCTCAGCACGAAGAACTTTCGCAACGGTGCATACTCAGGGAGAACACTTGTACCTTGATAATTAGTGAGAGATCATCTTATAAAGCTACCGTCGAACTAAGAAAAATAAGATGTATAAAAGATAAACATCACATGCAATCAAAATATGTGACATGATATGGCCATCATCATCTTGTGCCTTTGATCTCCATCTCCAAAGTATCGTCATGATCTCCATCGTCACCGGCATGACACCATGATCTCCATCATCTTGATCTATATATCAATGTGTCATCACATGGTTTTCTCACCAACAATTGCTCTTGCAACTATTTCTATCGCATAGCGATAAAGTAAAGCAATTATTTGGCGCTTGCATCTTATGCAATAGAGAGATAACCATAAGGCTTTTCGGCAGTTGCCGATAACTTCAACAAAACATGATCATCTCATACAACAACTTATATCTCATCACGTCTTGACCATATCACATCACAACATGCCCTGCAAAAACAAGTTAGACGTCCTCTACTTTGTTGTTGCAAGTTTTACGTGGCTTCTACGGGCTGAGCAAGAACTGTTCTTACCTACGCATCAAAACCACAACGATAGTTTGTCAAGTTGGTGCTATTTTAACCTTCGCAAGGACCGGGCGTAGCCACACTCGGTTCAACTAAAGTTGGAGAAACTGACACCCGCCAGCCACCTGTGTGCAAAGCACGTCGGTAGAACCAGTCTCATGTAAGCATACGCGTAATGTTGGTTCGGGACGCTTCATCCAACAATACCGCCGAACCAAAGTGTGACATGCTGGTAAGCAGTATGACTTATATCGCCCACAAGTCACTTGTGTTCTACTCGTGCATATTACATCAACGCATAAAACCTGGCTCAGATGCCACCGTTGGGGAACGTAGTAATTTCAAAAAAAAATTCTTACGCACATGCAAGATCATGGTGATGCATAGCAACGAGAGGGGAGAGTGTTGTCTACATACCCTCGTAGACCGAAAGTGGAAGCGTTAGCATAACATGGTTGATGTAGTCATATGTCTTCACGATCCGATCGATCCAAGTACCGAACGCACGGCACCTCCGAGTTCAGCACACGTTTAGCTCGATGACGTCCCGCGAACTCTGATCTAGTAGAGCTTCACGGGAGAGTTCCGTCAGCACGACGGCGTGATGACGGTGATGATGTTGCTACAGACGCAGGGCTTCGCCTAAGCACCGCTACGATATGACCGAGGTGGAATATGGTAGAGGGGGGCACTGCACAGGGCTGGGAGAGATCAACAGATCAACTTGTGTGTCTAGAGGTGCCCCTTGCCCCCGTATATAAAGGAGCAAGGGGGAGGCCGGCCCGCCCTCTATGGGCGCGCCAGGAGGAGGAGTCCTCCTAGTAGGAGTAGGACTCCCCTTTCCTACTCCTACTAGGAGGAGGAAAGGAAGGAGGAGAAGGAGAAGGAAGGAGAGGGAGGAAAAGGAGGAAAGGGGGGCCGGCCCCTAGTCCAATTCGGTTTGGGCTAGGGGGGCCGCGCGCCCTGCCTCCTCTCTTCCACCACTTGGCCCATGAGGCCCATTACTTCTTCCTCGTATTCCCGTAACTCCTCGGTACCCCCAAAAATACCCGAATCACTCAGAACCTTTCCGATGTCCGAATATAGTCGTCCAATATATCAATCTTTACATCTCAACCATTTCGAGACTCCTCGTCATGTCCCTGATTTCATCCGGAACTCCGAACTACCTTCGGTACATCAAATCACATAAAATCATAATACAATCGTCACCAAAACTTTAAGCGTGCGGACCCTACGGGTTCGAGAACTATGTAGACATGACCAAGAGACGTCTCCGGCCAGTAACTAATAGTGGAACCTAGATGCTCATATTGCCTCCCACATATTCTACGAAGATCTTTATCGGTCAAACCGCATAACAACATACGTTGTTCCCTTTGTCATCGGTATGTTACTTGCCCGAGATTCGATCGTCGGTATCTCAATACCTAGTTCAATCTCATTACCGGCAAGTCTCTTTACTCGTTCCGTAATACATCATCCCGCAACTAACTCATTAGTTGCAATGCTTGCAAGGCTTTAAGTGATGTGCATTACCGAGAGGGCCCAGAGATACCTCTCCGACAATCGGAGTGACAAATCCTAATCTCGATCTATGCCAACTCAACAAGTACCATCGGAGACACCTGTAGAGCACCTTTATAATCACCCAGTTACGTTGTGACGTTTGGCAGCACACAAAGTGTTCCTCCGGTATTCGGGAGTTGCATAATCTCATAGTCAGAGGAACATGTATAAGTCATGAAGAAAGCGGTAGCAACAAACTAAACGATCATCGTGCTAAGCTAATGGAATGGGTCAAGTCAATCACATCATTCTCTAATGATGTGATCCCGTTAATAAAATGACAACTCATGTCTATGTGTAGGAAACTTAGCCATCTTTGATTCAACGAGCTAGTCAAGTAGAGGCATACTAGTGACAATTTGTTTGTCTATGTATTCACACATGTACTAAGTTTCTGGTTAATACAATTCTAGCAAGAATAATAAACATTTATCATGATATAAGGAAATAAATAATAACTTTATTATCGCCTATAGGGCATATTTCCTTCAGTTTCTCACTTGCACTAGAGTCAATAATCTAGTTCATATCTTTATGTGATTAGTTCACATCTCCATGTGACTAATACCCAAAGGGTTTACTAGAGTCAATAATCTAGTTCACATCGCTATGTGATTAACACCCAAAGAGTGATCATGTTTTGCTTGTGAGAGAAGTTTAGCCTATGGGTCTGCAACATTCAGATCTTTATGTATTTCGCAAATTTCTATGTATACAATGCTCTCCATGGAGCTACTCTAGCTAATTGCTCCCACTTTCAATATGTATCCAGATCGAGACTTAGAGTCATCTAGATCGATGTAAAAAGCTTGCATCAACATAACTCTTTACGAGAACTCTTTTTATCACCTCCATAACCGAGAAATATTTCCTTAGTCCTCTAAGGATAATTTTGACCGCTGTCCAGTAATCTACTCCTAGATCATTATTGTTCTCCCTTGCCAGAAAGATGCTAAGGTATACAATAGGACTGGTAAATAGCATAGCATACTTTGTAGAACCTATGACTGAGGCATAGGGAATGACTTTTCATTCTCTTTCTGTTTTCTGCCGTGGTCGGCTTTTGAGTCTTTACTCAACTTCACATCTTGCAACACAGGCAAGATCTCCTTCTTTGACTGTTCCATTTTGAACTACTTCAAAATCTTGTCAAGGTATGTACTCATTGAAAAAACTTATCAAGCGTCTTGATCTATCTCTATAGATCTTGATGCTCAATGTGTAAGCAGCTTCATTGAGGTCTTTCTTTGAAAAGTTCTTTTCAAACACTCCTTTATGCTTTCCGGAAAATTCTACATTATTTCTAATCAACAATATGTCATTCACATATACTTATCAGAAATGTTGTAGTGCTCCCACTCACTTTCTTGTAAATACAGGCTTCACCACAAGTCTGTATAACACCATATGTTTTGATCACTTTATCAAAGCATATATTCCAACTCCGAGATGCTTGCACCAGTCCATAGATGGATCGCTGGAGCTTGCTCTCTTTGTTAGCACCTTTAGGATCGACAAAACCTTCTGGTTGCATCATATACAACTCTTCTTTAAGAAATCCATTAAGGAATGCAGTTTTGACATCCATTTGCCAGATTTCATAAAATGTGGCAACTGCTAACATGATTCGGACAGACTTAAGCATCGCTACAGGTGAGAAAGTCTCATTGCAGCCAACCCCTTGAACTTGTCGAAATCCTTTTTGCAACAAGTTGAGCTTTGTTGACAGTAACACTACTATCAGCGTCCATCTTCCTCTTGAAGATCCATTTATTCTTAATGACTCACTAATCATCGGGCAAGTCAATCAAAGTCCACACTTTATTCTCATACATGGATCCCATCTCAGATTTCATGGCCTCAAGCCATTTTGCGGAATCTGGGCTCATCATTGCTTCCTCATAGTTCGTAGGTTCTTCATGGTCAAGTAACATGACTTCCAGAAAGGATTACCGTACCACTCTGGTGCGGACCATACTCTGGTTGTCCTACGAGGTTTAGTAGTAACTTGATCTGAAGTTTCATGATCATCATCATTAGCTTCCTCACTAATTGGTGTAGAGATCACTAGAACTGATTTCTGTGATGAACTACTTTCCAATTCGGGAGAATGTACAATTACCTTATCAAGTTCTACATTCCTCCCACTCACTTCTTTTGAGAGAAACTTCTTCTCTAGAAAGGATCCACTTTTAGAAATAAAATATCTTGCCTTCGAATCTGTGATAGAAGGTGTACCCAACAATTTCTTTTGGGTATCCTATGAAGACGCATTACTCCGATTTGGGTTCGAGCTTATCAGTTTGACACTTTTTCACATAAGCATCGTAACCCCAAACTTTAAGAAATGACAGCTTTGGTTTCTTGCCAAACCATAGTTCATACGGTGTCATCTCAACGGATTTAGATGGTGCCCTATTTAACGTGAATGCAGCTGTCTCTAATGCATAACCCCAAAACGATAGTGGTAAATTAGTAAGAGACGTCATAGATTTCACCATATCTAGTGAAGTGGATTACGACGTTCGGACACACCATTACGCTGTGGTGTTCCAGGTGGCGTGAGTTGCGAAGCTATTCCGCATTGTTTCAAATGAAGACTGATACGTCTCCAACATATCTATAATTTTTGATTGCTCCATGCTATATTATCTACTGTTTCGGACATTATTGGGCTTTATTATCCACTTCTATATTATTTTTGGGACTAACCTATTAACCGCAGGCCCAAACCAGAATTGTTGTTTTTTGCTTGTTTTAGGGTTTCGAAGAAAAGGAATATCGAACAGAGTCCGAACGGAATGAAACCTTCGGGAACGTGATTTTCTCACCGAACAAGACCTGGGAGACTTGGACCCTACGTGAAGACACAAAAGAGGAGGCCACAAGGTAGGGGGGCGCGCCTACCCCCCAGGCGCGCCCTCCACCCTCGTGCGCCCCCTGTTGCTCCACCGATGTACTCCTTCCCCCTATATATACCTACGTACCCCCAAACGATCAGATACGGAGCCAAAACCCTAAATCCACCATCGTGACTTTCTGTATCCACGAGATCCCATCTTGGGGCCTGTTCTGGAGCTCCGCCCGAGGGGGCATCGATCACGGAGGGCTTCTACATCATCACCATAGCCCCTCCGATGAAGTGTGAGTAGTTCACCTCAGACCTACGGGTCCATAGTTATTAGCTAGATAGCTTCTTCTCTCTTTTTGGATCTCAATACAATGTTCTCCCCCTCTCTTATGGAGATCTATTCGATGTAATCTTCTTTTTGCGGTGTGTTTGTTGAGACCGATGAATTGTGGGTTTATGATCAAGTATATCTATGAACAATATTTGAATCTTCTCTGAATTCTTTTACGTATGATTGGTTATCTTTGCAAGTCTCTTCGAATTATCAGTTTGGTTTGGCCTACTAGATTGATCTTTCTTGCAATGGGAGAAGTGCTTAGCTTTGGGTTCAATCTTGCGGTGTCCTTTCCCAGTGACAGTAGGGGCAGCAAGGCACGTATTGTATTGTATTGTATTTTATTGTTTCCATCAAGGATAACAAGATGGGGTTTTCATCATATTGCATGAGTTTATCCCTCTACATCATGTCATCTTGCTTAAGGCGTTACTCTGTTTTCATTAACTTAATACTCTAGATGCATGCTGGATAGCGGCCAATGAGTGGAGTAATAGTAGTAGATGCAAGCAGGAGTCGGTCTACTTGTCTCCGACGTGATGCCTATATACATGATCATGCCTAGATATTCTCATAACTATGCTCAATTCTGTCAATTGCTCAACAATAATTCGTTTGAATACTTATGCTCTTGAGAGAAGCCACTACTGAAACCTATGGCCCCCGGGTCTATCTTCATCATATTAATCTTCCAATACTTAGTAATTTCCTTTGCTTTTATTTTACTTTGCATCTTTATCATAAAAATACCAAAAATATTATCTTATCATATCTATCAGATCTCACTCTCGTAAGTGGCCGTGTAGGGATTGACAACCCCTTATCGCGTTGGCTGCGAGGATTTATTTGTTTTGTGCAGGTATGAGGGACTGGTGCGTAGCCTCCTACTGGATTGATACCTTGGTTCTCAAAAACTGAGGGAAATACTTACGCTACTTTGCTGCATCATCCCTTCCTCTTCGGGGAAAACCAACATAGTGCTCAAGAGGTAGCAAGAAGGATTTCTGGCGCCGTTGCCGGGGAGTCTACGCAAAAGTCAATATACCAAGTACCCATCACAATCCCTATCTCCCGCATTACATTATTTGCCATTTGCCTCTCGTTTTCCTCTCCCCCACTTCACCCTTGCCATTTTATTCGCCCTCTCTCTCTATCCTCCCTCTCTTTCTCTATTTGCCTTTTTTTGCCCGCTTGCTTTTTGTTTGCTTGTGTGTTAGTTTGCTTGCTTGTCATGATGGCTCAAGATAATACTAAATTGTGTGACTTTTCCAATACCAACAACAATGATTTTATTAGCACTCCGATTGCTCCTCTTACCGATGCTGAATCTTGTGAAATTAATACTGCTTTGCTAAATCTTGTCATGAAAGATCCATTTTCCGGCCTTCCTAGTGAAGATGCCGCTACCCATCTAAATAGATTCGTTGATTTGTGTGATATGCAAAAGAAGAAAGATGTGGATAATGATATTGTTAAATTGAAGCTATTTCCTTTTTCGCTTAGAGATCGTGCTAAAGCTTGGTTTTCGTCTTTGCCTAAAAATAGTATTGATTCATGGAATAAGTGCAAAGATGCTTTTATGTCTAAGTATTTTCCTCCCGCTAAGATCATATCCCTTAGGAACAATATTATGAATTTTAAGCAATTTGATCATGAACATGTTGCACAAGCTTGGGAGAGGATGAAATTAATGATACGTAATTGCCCTACTCATGGTTTGAATTTGTGGATGATTATATAAATTTTTTATGCTGGATTGAATTTTGCTTCTAGAAACCTTTTAGATTCGGCCGCGAGAGGCACTTTTATGGAAATCACTTTAGGATAAGCTACTAAACTCCTAGATAATATTATGGTTAATTATTCTCAATGGCACACTCAAAGATCTACTAATAAAAAGGTGCATGCGATAGAAGAAATTAATGTCTTGAGTGGAAAGATGGATGAACTTCTGAAATTATTTGCTAGTAAAAGTGTTTCTTCTGATCCTAATGATATACCCTTGTCTACTTTGATTGAGAATAATAATGAATCTATGGATGTGAATTTTGTTGGTAGGAACAATTTTGGTAACAACGCGTATAGAGGAAATTTTAATCCTAGGCCTTATCCTAGTAATCCTTCTAATAATTATGGTAATTATAATAAGATTGTAATAAGATGCCCTCTGATTTTGAATCTAATATTAAAGAATTTATTACTTCGCAAAAGAATTTCAATGCTTTGATTGAAGAAAAATTGCTTAAGATTGATGAGTTGGCTAGGAACGTTGATAGAATTTATCTTGATGTTGATTCTTTGAAACTTAGATCTATTCCACCTAAGCATGATATCAATGAGTCTCTCAAAGCCATGAGAATTTCCATTGATGAGTGCAAAGAAAGAACCGCTAGGATGCGTGCTAAAAAAGATGCCTTTATAAGAGCGTGTTCCTCTAGTTCCTATGAAAATAAAGCTGAAGATCTAAAAGTTATTGATGTGTCCCCTATTAAATCTTTGTTTTGCAATATGAATCTTAATAATGATGGTACTGAATATGATCCACCTTTACCTAGAAGGCGTTCCAAGAATTCAGAGTTTTTAGATCTTGATGCTAAAATTGATGAAAGTGGGATCAAAGAAATTAAAACCCTAGATGTTGCTAAACCCACTATTTTTTATTTCAAGGAATTTAATTATGAAAATTGCTCTTTGATTGATTGTATTTACTTGTTGCAATCCGTGCTAAATTCTCCTCACGCTTATAGTCAAAATAAAGCGTTCACTAAACATATCGTTGATGCCTTGATGCAATCTTATGAAGAAAAACTTGAATTGGAAGTTTCTATCCCTAGAAAACTTTATGATGAGTGGTAACCTACTATTAAAATTAAAATTAAAGATCATGAATGCTATGCTTTGTGTGATTTGGGTGCTAGTGTTTCCACGATTCCAAATACTTTGTGCGATTTGTTAGGTTTCCGTGATTTTGATGATTCCTCTCTAAACTTGCACCTTGCAGTTTCCACTATTAAGAAACCTATGGGAAGAATTAATGATGTTCTTATTGTTGCAAATAGGAAGTATATGCCCATAGATTTTATTGTTCTTGACATAGATTGCAATCCTTCATGTCCTATTATTCTTGGTAGACCTTTCCTTAGAACGATTGGTGCAATTATTGATATGAAGGAAGGAAATATTAGATTCCAATTTCCATTAAGGAAAGGCATGGAACACTTTCCTAGAAAGAAAATTAAATTACCTTATGAATATATTATGAGAGCCACTTATGGATTGCCTACCAAAGATGGCAATACCTAGATCTATCCTTGCTTGTTATGCCTAGCTAGGGGCGTTAAACGATAGCGCTTGTTGGGAGGCAACCCAATTTTATTTTTATTACTTGATTTTTGCTCCTGTTTAGTAATAAATAATTTATATAGCCTCTTTTTAGGTTGTGTTTTTGTGTTTAATTAGTGTTTGTTCCAAGTAGAACCGTTGGGAAGACTTGGGGAAAGTCTTGTTAATCTTGCTGTAAAAAACAGAAACTTTAGCGCTCACGAGAACTGCTGAAATTTTTATTTGGAAAGTTATATTTAGTTAATTTTTTTTGCATATGATTAATAGATAAATTCCTCACTTTCAGAAATTTATTTTAGATTTTTTGGGGTTCCAGATCTTGCGCTAGCTACAGATTACTACAGACTGTTCTGTTTTTGACAGATTCTGTTTATCATGTGTTGTTTGCTTATTTTGATGAATCTATGGAAAGTAAAATAGTTTATAAACCATAGAGAGGTTGGAATACAGTAGGTTTAACACCAATATAAATAAATAATGAGTTAATTACAGTACTGTCGGTGTACTAGAGTAGGGGTACCCTATTACCCCGAACTCGTGCACGGGCAGTTGCAGCGCCCCGCGGCAAGGCTTGCCGGGTGACCGCCAGGACCCTCCGTGGTTCCCTTGAAGACCATTCAAGAACAAAGTACTCAAACCAAGGCCCCGGCAAGAGGAGCTTGCCGGGAAGGCCAGCCAAGGCCCCGGCAAGAGAATCTTGCCGGGAAGAGACAAGACCCTGGCAAGAGGAGCTTGCCGGGAAGGCCACTCAAGGCATACCAAGAAAGCTTGCCACGACGCGCCCTGCGTCCCGGCAAGATCCGGCGAGCGACAAGCTTCCGGACGCGACAAGACGACGGCCGCGGCAAGGAGTTTGCTGCGGGAAACCCCCACTTCGTGCCTGCGCTCCAGCACACCTGCTAACGTGTCGCTCTAGGGCTCTCCCAAGCACACGTGGCAGGACGCCGTGCAGCTAGGGGTACGTGGTGGCAAGCAGAGATGAAGAGAAGCCCATCGTGGAAAACGGTGGCGCTCCTAACGGTCACCTTTTGCACTGTTTAGGAGACTCAGACAGGCATTTAATACCCTTGTCCCCTGCCGTCAGAGTTAGGTAGGGTGCACTGTATCCACAGTAGCGGTAGCTGCACCTACCGCATCCTTTTCCATTTCTACCCTTTTAGTCTATGTTGCCACCTGTGGGTAACCCCTTGAGAGTATAAAAGGAGGCCCAAGCGCAACGTAGAGGGGGTTCGGCCAGTTCAGCTCATTCAACACCAGGAACACTCTCACGCTCAGTCTGGTAGCGTCCATCGCTCCTGAGCAAGAATCCAATATACACAAACAAGCAGCAGTAGGGTTTTACGCATCCGTGCGGCCTGAAGCTGGGTAAAATCGCCCGCGTGTACTACCTCGATCCGCTCTTTGTGCGCTCTCCGCCCCCCACCGAACCGAAAGGGGCCCTGTCCCCATAGGTGTTGGTTGAATCAGCATCGCCCCCGACATCTCTGCCGCGCCAGGTAGGGGGCGTCGAGATTGTGCGAACCCGATCCGGCGTGCACGCAAGCTAAATCTTCATTGTCATGGCTCCCAAGGAGCGGGCGAGCAAAAGAACGACGCCAGTGCGGCAACATAAAAAGCTAAGTCATGCAAAACTTTAGATATTTCCTTTCTATATAAGGTTATCTGCCTCGGAGATCTTGTTCTTTGTACGGAAAACCTGTGCGCGGAGGAATCAACTCGTAGCTAGTTGCGCCCTTACTTTGTTTCGAGTCTGCTCAACAACTTAAGTGAGCTGCTAGCGCCCTTACTTTGCTTCGAGTCCGCTCAGCAACTTAAGTGAGCCGCTAGCGCCCTTACTTTGTTTCGAATCCGCTCAACAACTTAAGCGAGCTGCAACTAGTTGCGACAAGATTGCTTGTCGGTAGCGACCCCGCCAGCAGGCTGCTGAAGTTCCGCACTCGGCGCTCGCGGCAAGGGTGCCTGCACCGGCAAGTTTCCCTAGAAAGCGTAGGGTGGACGTACAAAGAGAGGTTGAACAGGAAGATAGCATGCGCTATTTATTTGAGATTTCTGCATAGACCTGTATGCCGAGGAGCCTTCTCGGGGCTAGTTGCGCCCCATGTTGCCTCGAGTCCGCTCGGCAACTTGTGCGGTTGCGCTAGAACCAAGAAGGTAAACCTTTCCGGGAGGCGATGTTCCCGAATGGCCGCTAAGGGCCCGTTCCCTCAAGCGCTACTGGCTGGATCGTACGCACCGGAAAGCATTCCAGCAGGCATAGGGAATATGCAGCAAAAGTCGAAATTCGCAAGCGAGTTAAGTGCACTTCGGATGCTAATCACTTGTCATGTTTAAATGCAGTCATGGCCCGGGGGCTGGCAACGCCCCTAGGGCCAATCTTTCCGGCAACGATCTTGCCGGGAGCCGGCGTCAAGAACGACGAAGTTCTTCGCCATAAGCCTTTCCGGCAACGATCTTGTCGGGAGCCGGCGTCAAGAACGACGAAGTTCTTCGCCATAAGGCTTTCCGGCAACGATCTTGTCGGGAGCCGGCGTCAAGAACGACGAAGTTCTTCGCCATAAGCCTTTCTGGAAACGATCTTGCCGGGAGCCGGTGTCAAGAACGACGAAGTTCTTCGCCATAAGCCTTTCCGACAACGATCTTGTCGGGAGCCGGCGTCAACAACGACGAAGTTCTTCGCCATAAGCCTTTCCAGCAACGATCTTGCCGGGAGCCGGCGTCAAGAACGACGAAGTTCTTCGCCATAAGCCTTTTCGACAACGATCTTGTCGGGAGCCGGCGTCAAGAACGACGAAGTTCTTCGCCATAAGACTTCCTGGCAACGAGCTTGCCGGAAGCCGGCATCGAGAACGTCAAAGTTCTCTGCTGAAGATAAAGGCCTTCCTGGCGACCAGCTTGCCGGAAGCCGGCATCGAGAACGTCAAAGTTCTCTGCTGAAGATAAAAGCCTTCCTGGCGACCAGCTTGCCGGAAGCCGGCATCGAGAACGTCAAAGTTCTCTGCTGAAGATAAAAGCCTTCCTGGCAACGAGCTTGCCGGAAGCCGGCATCGAGAACGACAAAGTTCTCTGCTGAAGATAAAAGCCTTCCTGGCAACGAGCTTGCCGGAAGCCGGCATCGAGAACGTCAAAGTTCTCTGCTGAAGATAAAAGCCTTCCTGGCGACCAGCTTGCCGGAAGCCGGCATCGAGAACGTCAAAGTTCTCTGCTGAAGATAAAAGCCTTCCTGGCGACCAGCTTGCCGGAAGCCGGCATCGAGAACGTCAAAGTTCTCTGCTGAAGATAAAAGCCTTCCTGGCAACCAGCTTGCCGGAAGCCGGCATCGAGAATGTCAAAGTTCTCCGCTGAAGATAAAAGCCTTCCTGGCGACTAGCTTGCCGGAAGCCGGCATCGAGAACGACAAAGTTCTCTGCTGAAGATAAAAGCCTTCCTGGCAACGAGCTTGCCGGAAGCCGGCATCGAGAACGTCAAAGTTCTCTGCTGAAGATAAAAGCCTTCCTGGCGACCAGCTTGCCGGAAGCCGGCATCGAGAACGTCAAAGTTCTCTGCTGAAGATAAAAGCCTTCCTGGCGACCAGCTTGCCGGAAGCCGGCATCGAGAACGTCAAAGTTCTCTGCTGAAGATAAAAGCCTTCCTGGCAACCAGCTTGCCGGAAGCCGGCATCGAGAACGTCAAAGTTCTCTACTGAAGGTAAAAGCCTTCCTGGCAACCAGCTTGCCGGAAGCCGGCATCGAGAACGTCAAAGTTCTCTGCTGAAGATAAAAGCCTTCCTGGCAACGAGCTTGCCGGAAGCCGGCATCGAGAACGACAAAGTTCTCCGCTGAAGATAAAAGCCTTCCTGGCAACGAGCTTGCCGGAAGCCGGCATCGATAACGTCAAAGTTTTCTGCTGAAGATAAAAGCCTTCCTGGCGACCAGCTTGCCGGAAGCCGGCATCGAGAACGTCAAAGTTCTCTGCTGAAGATAAAAGCCTGGCAACGAGCTTGCCGGAAGCCGGCATCGAGAACGACAAAGTTCTCTGCTGAAGATAAAAGCCTTCCCGGCAAGCCAGTATCACTGGGGGCTGTGAGTACCAAGAATCGTCCACGGCAAACCAGAGTTGCCGAGGGCTGCAATATCAGATAAGTCTTTCATCCCTCATCATGCATCCTCTTATGGAATGGGGAATGCGAAACCACGTTTCTTCCCGGAAACTGCCATGCTCCCTCGACTCTAGGCCCTGGGGCTCATTCTAGGGGCCAAGTTTGGTCGTAGTCGCAGCAGCAAAGGGATGAAACGAGGAGACCGCACCCACCTCGTTCCTGCCTCCGTCAAAAGCGTGAGAAAGGTCGAGCGACGTGGGAAGGCGGCAGGGTCTGTTGCCGGGAGATGAAACGTCTGTCCGAGGGATACCAAGGATTTGCTCCTTGGCGTGGGTTTAACTCGCGAGACAAATAACCCGGCAAGCATCCCCTTTTCATTAAAAAACATCCCACTCAGGTACAGTCCATAGAGGATGAAAAACATGAAAGAGAGGATTACAAGTTCTAGATACAGCTAAGGCCCGAAGGCTTACAAATTAAAAAGATAAGATGCCCGTAATCCCTTTCCTGTCCCTCTTTTCAGGAGGCAGGTCAAGGAGGCGAAAAGGGCAAAAGGAGTGCCTAGGCGAGCTACGGGTGCCAGAAGACACCAAGGGAACATCCCGGGGGCCGTCCGAAGGCTGGATAGCGACGGTGGCGCTGGAACCGGGGCTCGAAGACAGGGCGGCAGGACGTCAGCACGCTGTCGAGGGCACCACGCCCTCGTACTCCGACCTGACGGCCTTGTCGCCAGCCCTCTTCCCCTTCCGCAGCCTCCCTACGCCAGCCGCCCAAGGAGACGACCCCGGGGAGTTCAAGAAGCCAGCGACGCAGATGATGGGGTCGCCGGTGCCGCGCAAAGCAGCGTCCGACGCCTAGTCGGACCCGCCGATCCGCCGCCCGCTGCCCTCATCGTCGCTGTCACTCCCCTCCTCGTCGCTCTCGCTCGAGGAGGAGCCTTCGCTGTCGGAGGAGCTGTCCACGCAGCACTTCGCCCGAGTGCCGAAGCACCCGAAGGCCTTGACGGAGAGGAGATCGCCCTCCATCAACTTAAAATGGAGGGTAAACCCCTCCGTCAAGCTGTGGATGCGGGCGAACGTCTTCCACCCTCGATCAAGATACATCACATTAGGGCTGGGAATGCAACGCGGACTCGCGTGCCGCTGATCCCACAGCCCCTCATGTGCAGTCTCAGCGTCTCGGGCGGGTCCACTTCCATCGCGCGCGCAAATGGAGCTGGAAGCCGGAGGCGACGACGAGGCGCCCGGTGCAGCCTGACGAAGAACTCGCAAGGGTCGTCCCCTATATGGACTGCCGTGGGGGGAGGAGTCGCCGGCGGAGGTGAAGCTGATGCGCCGCCCCGTCCGCCTCTTCCCCGAGCGCCTCGACCTCGTCCTCGACCTCGTCCGCAACCTCGCCCCCTCCCTCTTCCCCTTATGGCTGGCTCTGCCACCACGGGCGCGGAAGAGGGAGAGATGCACTGTCTGGCGGCGACCCTCGCCGCCACCGATGAAGGGCCTGGGTTCCCTTTCTCCATGGCAGATGAGAGAAAGGGGAGCAGAAGCTGAAGAAAGGAGAAGATGAGAGAGTGCGGGTTTCTGTGCTCCCATCCCGCTCTTTATAAAGGAGCGAGGTGGGGGCTCGGCCGCCCTGCTCAGCGAATCAAGGCACGGGAAGGGCAGGGAGTCGGGGCCAACCCGCTCGCGACAGCCCAGTTTCCCACTCCACCGTCCGTGACCCCAAGTGCATGGGAGCCGCGTGGCGGGGATGCAGAACCAAGGCGACAGATGAGGCAGCCTCGCTCCGCCCCGTGAACGCGGAGAGTGGACGTCCCGAAAACCGGGCACCGGCCCCGTCCAGTAAATGCACCACGCCCCCACACCTACCTCTATTTAAGGAGGAGGGCGTGAACCGTCCCCATCATCGTGGCCTGACGCGTGCTCGGGGGGCTTAGCCCCACGCACGCCACCCACGATCTCACCCACGACGCCGCATTTGACGCGTGCCGTTCTGGGCGTGCGCGGTGGGAGCGGAGTTAGATTCGGCGTGACCTAGGCCGCGCATGCCCGTGCACTGTTTTGGGCCTGGCCCAACAGCGCTCGGCACCGTGTATGGCCCAGGCCCGGGGGCTCCTGTCGGTGTACTAGAGTAGGGGTACCCTATTACCCTGAACTCGTGCACGGGCAGTTGCAGCGCCCCGCGGCAAGGCTTGCCGGGTGACCGCCAGGACCCTCCGTGGTTCCCTTGAAGACCATTCAAGAACAAAGTACTCAAACCAAGGCCCCGGCAAGAGGAGCTTGCCGGGAAGGCCAGCCAAGGCCCCAGCAAGAGGATCTTGCCGGGAAGAGACAAGTCCCCGGCAAGAGGAGCTTGCCGGGAAGGCCACTCAAGGCATACCAAGAAAGCTTGCCGCGAGGCGCCCTGCGTCCCGGCAAGATCCGGCGAGCGACAAGCTTCCAGACGCGACAAGACGACGGCCGCGGCAAGGAGTTTGCCGCGGGAAACCCCCACTTCGTGCCTGCGCTCCAGCACACCTGCTAACGTGTCGCTCTAGGGCTCTCCCAAGCACACGTGGCAGGAGGCCGTGCAGCTAGGGGTACGTGGTGGCAAGCAGAGATGAAGAGAAGCCCATCGTGGCAAACGGTGGCGGTCCTAATGGTCACCTTTTGCACTATTTAGGAGACTCAGACATGCATTTAATGCCCTTGTCCCCTGCCGTCAGAGTTAGGTAGGGTGCACTGTATCCACAGTAGCGGTAGCTACACCTACCACATCCTTTTCCATTTCTACCCTTTTAGTCTACGTTGCCACCTGTGGGTAACCCCTTGAGAGTATAAAAGGAGGCCCAAGCGCAACGTAGAGGGGGTTCGGCCAGTTCGGCTCATTCAACACCAGGAACACTCTCACGCTCAGTCTGGTAGCGTCCATCGCTCCTGAGCAAGAATCCAATATACACAAACAAGCACCAGTAGGGTTTTACGCATCCATGCGGCCCGAAGCTGGGTAAAATCGCCCGCGTGTACTGCCTCGATCCGCTCTTTGTGCGCTCTCCGCCCCCCACCGAACCGAAAGGGGCCCTGTCCCCATAGGTGTTGGTGGAATCAGCATCGCCCCCGATAAGTACCTTGAAGTTGTCTTTTGTTTTCTTTCGCTAACGGAGCTCACGAGATTTTCTACTTTAAGTTTTGTGTTGTGAAGTTTTCAAGTTTTGGGTAAAGATTTGATGGATTATGGAACAAGGAGTGGCAAGAGACTAATCTTGGGGATGCCCATGGCACCCCCAAGATAATCTAAGGACACCTAAAAGCCAAAGCTTAGGGATGCCCCAGAAGGCATCCCCTCTTTTCGTCTACTTCTATCGGTAACTTTACTTGGAGCTATATTTTTATTCACCACATGATATGTGTTTTGCTTGGAGCGTCTTGTATGATTTGAGTCTTTATTTGTTAGTTTACCACAATCATCCTTGCTGTACACACCTTTTGAGAGAGCCATACATGATTTGGAATTTGTTAGAATACTCTATGTGCTTCGCTTATATCTTTTGAGTTATATAGTTTTGCTCTAGTACTTCACTTATATCTTTTAGAGCACGGTGGTGGATTTGTTTTATAGAAACTATTGATCTCTCATGCTTCACTTAGATTATTTTGAGAGTCTTAAATAGCATGGTAATTGCTTAAATAATCCTAATATGCTAGGTATTCAAGATTAGCAATTTTTTTCCTAGGAGTGTTTTGAATACTAAGAGACGTTTGATGCTTGATGATTGTTTTGAGATATGGAGGTAATAATATCAAAGTCATGCTAGTTGAGTAGTTGTGAATTTGAGAAGTGCTTGTGTTGAAGTTTGCAAGTCCTATAGCATGCACGTATGGTAAACGTTGTGTAACAAATTTGAAACATGAGGTGTTTTTTGATTGTCTTCCTTATGAGTGGCGGTCGGGGACGAGCGATGGTCTTTTCCTACCAATCTATCCCCCTAGGAGCATGCACGTAGTACCGAGGTTTTTCATGACTTGTAGATTTTTGCAGTAAGTATGTGAGTTCTTTATGACTAATGTTGAGTCCATGGATTATACACACTCTCACCCTTCCATCATTGGTAGCCTCTTCGGTACTGTGCATTGCCCTTTCTCACATCGAGAGTTGGTGCAAACTTCGCCGGTGCATCCAAACCCCGTGATATGATACGCTCTTTCACACATAAACCTCCTTATATCTTCCTCAAAACAGCCACCATACCTACCTATTATGGCATTTCCATAGCCATTCCGAGATATATTGCCATGCACCTTTCCACCATTCCGTTTATCATGACACATTCATCATTGTCATATTGCTTAGCATCATCATGTAGTTGACATAGTATTTGTGGCAAAGCCACCATTCATAATTCTTTCATACATGTCACTCTGGGTTCATTGCATATCCCGGTACACAGCCGGAGGCATTCATATAGAGTCATTTCTTGTTCTAGCATCGAGTTGTAATCATTGAGTTGTAAATAAATAGAAGTGTGATGATCATCATTTTCTAGAGCATTGTCCCAAAATGAGGAAATAAATAAATAAAAAGAGAGAAAGGCCATATAAAAAAAGAAAAAGGCCTAAATAAAAAAATGAGAGAAAAAGAGAGAAGGGACAATGTTACTATCCTTTGCCACACTTGTGCTTCAAAGTAGCACCATAACCTTCATGATATAGAGTCTCTTGTTTTGTCACTTTAATATACTAGTGGGAAATTTTCATTATAGAACTTGACTTGTATATTCCAACAATGGGCCTCCTCAAGTGCCCTAGGTCTTCGTGAGCAAGCAAGTTGGATGCACACCCCCTTAGTTTCTTTTGTTGAGCTTTCATACATTTATAGCTCTAGTGCATCCGTTGCATGGCAATCCCTACTCCTTGCATTAACATCAATCGGTGGGCATCTCCATAGCCCATTCATTAGCCTCGTTGATGTGAGACTTTCTCCTTTTTTATCTTCTCCACATAACCCCCATCATCATATTTTATTCCATCCATAGTGCTATGTCCATGGCTCGTGCTCATATATTGCGTGCAAGTTTATAGGTTTGAGATTACTAAGGTATGAACCAATTGCTTGGCTTGTCATCAGGGTTGTGCATGACGAGAGCATTCTTGTGTGACGAAAATGGAGCATGACTAATGTCGCACCCTGTTTTTCATGCCACTACACTTAAGCTAACAATCATGATAAAATGTGGTTTGACAAAAACTTTTGAGTGTTTTGGACCTTGCCTTGATTGGATTTTTGTCTGTTGTTTGCAAGTGCCCTAAAAATCAAATAAATCCTCCAACACCTATACTTCATCTCCTTGCTCCAAACTCTTGAACTAATGATCATGCCATGTGTATAGGACATAAAAATAATTTCTTGCAAAATAATTTTGCCAAATAGTATTTTCAAAAATTAGTTTTCCAAACCCCCCCTGAATTGAGGTTTGCACTGCAAGTACCTAATTAAGGGCAGTAAAAATCTTTCCAAAAATATATTTGACTCCTATTAGATATAGGATACCCAGAAACCACAAAAATATAATTT
Organism: Triticum aestivum; assembly: GCF_018294505.1. Taxonomy (NCBI): domain Eukaryota; kingdom Viridiplantae; phylum Streptophyta; class Magnoliopsida; order Poales; family Poaceae; genus Triticum; species Triticum aestivum. The sequence continues at coordinate 471,023,464 of NC_057797.1, read as the reverse complement.
TAAAAGTTATTTTCCTATTTTATATAAAAGCTTTTTCTTAAGGCCAGAAATGTTCCTTAATAGGGAAAAAATATTTTATTGTTTCAAAAATATTTGACAAAAACCTAGAGAAACTCATTGGACATATATTGTCCATATATAAGAGTTTCAACACATGGTCATGTTCAAAATATTGGTAAAATCCCTCAAAAACCCTTTCTGGATATTACAAGCTTTTGAAATATTTACAAAGGAAATATTCCCAAAAACTTCCAAGAAAATTCTAGCATGTCACATATGACATGTTTGATGATCTTGACAAGTCTCATGTCATGGAGAATAGTATAACCCCATGAAACCCTCTCAAAACCACTTCTGTCCTTTTTCAAGTTTGACCAACTTTGCACTATCAAACATGTACAAATGCTCTCAAACTTGGTGCACATGCTCAAATGGTGTAATAATGCATCTAGACCAAATGGCACAAGTTGGAGAGAATGTTATCGTGATCAACGTGCCCCAAAACCCTCTCTGTCCAGAACCAAATTTGAACAAGTTTCCATTGGCAACTTTCTCATTTTGATCTCAACTTTTGTGGACATGATCAGAACCTCAAATGATGACACTACACTAAGTGGTGCATCAAGGAGAATAGATTTGCATGACTAAACCTTGGAAAATCTATTTCTGTTGATTTCAAGGGTTTACCAAAGTTACATTGGCTACTTTGCCCAAATGAGCTCAAACTTGGTGGAACATCCTACTTCTATGTGCCATTCCATCCTGTTAATTCTCATGTCAAGTGGAATTAATTTTCTTGCCCAAACCAACAACAAACACCTTCTTCCATTTTCCCAAAACCATCATTTTGACCTCTTCCACTAATCTCCATGAGCCCAAGTTTTTACCACAGCTGCCCTAGGTCACCTTCTACCTCCAGTAAGTCTTGCCAGCTCTCAGATCAATCATGGAATAGGGTAAAACCCCACTTTCTCTCTCTAGACATCACATTTCTCTCTCTCTCAACCCCACCTCTCTCCTAGTGGTTCACCAGGGCATCCAAGGCCACCTCCCCTTTGTTTACTCACCCCACAAAGCCTCAGACACTAGTGGACACGCCCCTGGCACATAAACAATGCCATGGAGTGCAGAGCTCGCGCTCTGGAGCACCCTACAGTGCTCTCCGGCACCGTAGCACGCCCATTCCAAGGCATCCCGTCGACCTTCGGCTCCGGAATCGTGTCCCCCGAGGATGCCTCGGCGTCCACGACACGCAACACTGTCGACCCCTTCCTCCCTCGCCCTCCTTCTCACTTCCCATGGTGCACCACGGCCACGCCCATATAAGCTACTCCCGACCTCTTATCTAGCCTCTCATCGCTCTCCCTATCCCCCACGAACCTCCCAGACAACATCCCTCTCCCTCCCATGCTCTCTTTCCCTCTCCATGGCCGCCATGGTCGCCGCCTGCCTCCGCCCCGCTCCGGCGAACTAGAGCCTCCCCTCCTCTCCTTTGACCACGAGGGGAAGCATCGCAGGCCAGAGGAGCCCTCCCGCTCCTTCTCCCCCGCCCTTGTGCTCACGGCGTTGCGCCCATCCACTCCGGATGCCGCCCGCCATCGCCAGGGTCGCTGTCACCCTAGATCCTCCCAGCCCACGCGAAGCCCCTAGATGGAAGTGGCTCGGCATATCGAGTCCGTCGGTGCATCGGATGCCACCGGGGACGGCCGAGGTTGCTGGGGATCAATGCCGGCGTGTGCTCGGCCTCGCCTCCTCGAACGCTCCTTTGCCTCAGGCGCGAGGTAGAGGAGGACCACCCTGCCAGCTGGCAGGGGGCCCGCCTGTCAGCAGCAGAGGCGACCGAGCCAGCCCACCAGTCGGGTTAAGTGGACACGGCTTCACGCTAATCCGCTTGCCCCGCTGGGTGGCGCACTCCCGCAATGCGCCTTCGGTGTCACCAACTCCCTCGCGTAGCTGAGCCACTGGGCTGAGCCCAATAGGCGTTGTTTAGTTGGGTTTCGCCCAGTGCGCTTTATAAGGTTGACTCGTTTTCTTCCTTTTTCTTTTCCAGAAATGTTGTAAAATCCATAATCAATTCATTTCAAGTCCAAATTTGATGATTCAAATTTCTAGTAGCTCATAAACTCATGATCTATCTCATGGTGCAACTTGCACATTTTTCCAGGAACTTTACATTCACAAATATTTATCAAAACCCCATTTTCCATTCTGTGATGAACTTTAGAAAATCACAGAGAGCTCAAATTTGATCCAAATGCCATGATTCAAGTTTGTAGGTACATCTAATTTCATAACTTAGGTTATGAACATTTTTCTTAATACTTTATGTACTCCACAAAATAATGAGCCATTTCTTCATATTTGTCAACTTTGCAAATTCATAGGTTATTCATTTGAACTCCAAATCCAGTGAAACCAACTCCTAGATGTTTCTAAAATCATGATTTGTTAAATGGGTGCCTTTGCTCATTTTTCAAAAAAATATTTATGTACACTTCTTGCAAATCCATAAACCCCTTGATTCCATCATATCAAAATGTTTAGAAATATCCACTAACCCAATTCCAATGAAACCACTCTGGTTATTTTACATATAACCAGAGATGTCCTAGAAAAGTCAAATTAATATTTTTAGAGCACTTTTATTTTCTGCCTTGTTGTGTTGCTTATTATGATTGCTTTCGACGATAGTTGACGAAGTAGACGAAATGCTCGGAGTTGGACCAGAGATATTTGAAGACCTCGAAGACTTTGTTAAAACAGGTAAGCAGCCCTTTGACCATGTCTATGAAACACTTTTTATGCATGTCATATAGCCCTTTATTAGTGTTGCATCGGAATCATGATGAGATGGTAACCACTTTGATGGGTTGCCTCTATTACTTCCTCGTTGATACTTGCATTGTGCATGACCCTACCTCCTTATGAGGGTTATGCCGGTGGGAGTAGATAGGATGCTAAAGTAGTGCTATGCAAAAAGGGACAGGAATATGCATGGTGATGGAGACAAAGTATTTTCAAAAGACTTATCGAAAACCCCCATCAGGTGCCACTTATGCCCGGGGGAGATGATGAGTTGGGTAACCACCTTGATGACAAAGTGGTGTACCGAGGAAAGTGTGTGTGTTGTTTTTTCAAAACGGATTGTTTTAAGTTGCGACCGTTATTCCAACCTTACATGCGCAACCACTCTACCCTTGTATGGGAAAGGGCATTATTGATTACCTAGGCCGATACTAGCTTGGAGCCTGCATTACTAGTGACGGGAGAGTTGTTGGTGCGCTCTCTCGGGACGGGGTCATGCCAGGTAGGGCGGCCATGACTGTTTTCACAGGGCACCGGATACACCGTTCTGTCCCCTCTCGGATGTTACGATCTCGAGTGAGTCTCGTATGATGTACATCGTGAGGATACGGAACAACAAGTGGACTCCATGTTAGTTTCGTCTAGGGAAAGATAGTGATCGGGTGCTTACCCTGGGTACTTGAGGTACCGCGGGTCGTGGATGACACGAAAGTTCCCCGGATCTTGTGGGTAAAGTGTGCAACCTCTGCAGAGTGTAAAACTATTCAAATAGCCGTGTCCACGGTCAAGCATAGTTGGGTAACCGCTCTTGGGCTACGTCCACTTGTTTACAAACCAGTGTGTGTGGGAAGTACTTCTTGGGTCAATTCAAAGGACTTGACATGAATGAGTTGGGTTGGAGCCCTCTCCCTTTATGTTGAAATCTGTAACCAGCCCCTATGGTTACTTGAATCCATGCGATGCATGGTTTACCAGTTGTTGAACATGTCATAACACGACAAAATCAGCTTTCTGCAAAAAAATTTACCTATGTCATGCATTGTTGTATCTTGAGCCAAAACATGGGTTGCTTGCGAGTACATTCAAAGTACTCATTCGCTTGCCACTAGTTATTTAATTGGCCAGGCATGGAAGAACCGGAGTTCGAAGAAGAGTCCTTTGGAGACGAACATGCGAACTAGGACGTTTCCCAGTCAGAATGCCTGTAGGGTTAAGGCAGATGGCATGGGCTCTACTCATCAACGAAGATTTCCGCTGCTTGTGTTTCATTTGATGTTCAGCCCTTAAGGCTTTATCAATGTAAGACTTGACCATAATGGTCATAATTTGTGTAAGATGGTATGTATGGATGTAAGACTCTTGTTATTCAGCTTCTCTGTGTTCAGTGAGCATTGATCTCTGGGATCACTGTACACGTGCATTCGGTGATCACGACTTATGAGTCGGGGTTCCCATAGAGCTGGTATCAGAGCCATCCTGACTGTAGGAAGCCTTAGTTAGCATGGCCGTTAGTTAGGGTAAAACTATTTTCAATACTATCGCTAGTTTTCAAAAACTGTCTATACTTCTCTTCCCCTTCTCAATTTTTCTTCAAGGTATACTTTCCTTATTGATCTCTTCCCCTTCAAAACCTTTGGTCGCTAGAACCCTTATGCCCCTGACCACTGGATTCCTTGTAATCCTCGTGGATAATGTAGAAGGAAGATGCCTTGCCAGACATTCACCCACATCTCCTGAACACAAGATTGGCGACATCACAACAAGACGATACCAACAGAAGATACATCCTCGAGGGATGAGGACCTGAAGACCCAGGAGATGGTGACACCCTTGACACTGCCCCAAGATGATGCAACCTTAGCCTATGATGATTAGGGAATAGGAAATGCAAGATCATGATATACCTCGCTAATAGAGTAACCATGTCGTTACCGTTGTTGCATCGGCAACCACCGGTGGATGAGAACCTAGCCATTTGGTCCATCTCACTATAGTGAGAAGGAAACAGTTCTCCTCATCCCCCGCTCTTGGTGTCGATGTTGTCATCAACGTAACCAACATGTTGGACCTCTACTATGCCTTGTTAATATCATTGCATAAGGGATTACCTACTTGGTACCATCGATGCCTTAGAAGACAAAAATGGATCATCATGATTAAGAAGACAACAGAAGACCGAGTCAATGCCTGCTACAAGGAGCCACCTTCACCCCATCACTTCAACAGGCAAGAAGTTGTTGAAGAATCTTCAGGCCTAACCCGGATCGTTTCATCAAACAACTACAAGAGACATAGCAACACCTGAGGAAAACCCAGAAGACTGCACGAGGCACGAAGCAAAGCACGATAACTTAGTCCGAGAACCCCTAGGGTAGGATGAGTCCTGTACCCCCTATGCGCAGTCGAGTCCGTATGATGGTTCGAATAGAACCATGACTATGTGTTGCTTGTTTTTATTTGTTCGTGTTTTGATATTAGTCACCCTTTTTTCCCTAGGCAACAAGTACGTGACTGTATCACCTTACTTATCTTAATGCCTGTGTTTGGCCCTTTCGGCACTTGTTGTTTGCACTTGCACTATAGAACCCCCTTTAGGCATTCCCCTCCTCTATGCTACTTTTCCCTCTCATCTCTCTCTCCTTAATTGAAGATCGGCAAGACAAGGTACACCAAGGATTCTACCTCGACAACCAACCACCACTGAAGAACTTTTCTATAGCCTCCTCGACCAAGTAAAACTTTGTAGAGTTATGTTTAACCCCCCTAGACTAGAAACCCATTCCTAGACCCTTCGAGACTTCACAAGATACCCCAGCTCGAGTCCTTAACCATGTGCTTAACCCACAGAATTGCAAGAGAACCTGCTAAGCCTCCGTAACCTTGCTTATCACTGGGTTCATTATGGAACTAGTGGACATAGTGAACGAGCACACTATCATCCTAAAATAGCACCAGAACTGATGATGCCATAGGAAAGACCAAATTGAGGATATAGTACAATTGGCATCTCAGAAACTGTGCTCAAGGATGGGATGATAAACATTCACTCGCACACTAGAATCCTTGAAACCCTTACGCCCTACCAAGCCACAACATGGTCGGATCCCGACCTTGGGCTTTGGCTCTAGATCAATAGGACCTTGGCCAATGCTCAACCGTGACCACCACCAATGCCTCAGCCCACTTTACGTACCCCATAAACTTTGTGGTGCTTGGACAAGTTAGTTGTCATCTTTATTTAATGACATACTTGTCTACCCGAAGACGGAAGAAGAGTCGTTCAACTGATCAGAGAACATTTGAGGACCGCCATGTCAAGGAGGAAGAACTACACCAACCGTCGTCGTAAAGAAGAAAACTTCCGCGTCGAAGACCATGTGTATAGACAAGCCAATCCTCTAGAAGGAACCAATCATTTCCATGTCAAAAGGAAGCTCACACCAAGATTTAACAACCCCCGTTGAGATTGCTACGAGATGAAAGAGAAGATAGTTGCCAGCTGGAGTTACCACCTGAGTTAACCACTATGCCCAACGTTTTCCCACACATCACAACCCTAGAAGTGTTTCCAACTTCCTGATAAGCCCGATCTCTACGAGGACATCGATCACCGAGCCATCGACATCCAGCCCAATATGACCTACGCGAGAGACCCCAATTGCAATCTGGATCAAGCAGGACGACAAACACGAAGCCACGCCATCGAGAACTTCAAGGTTCAATGGAGCACCAAACGGAAGCAGAAGCAGTATGAGGACGTGAAGGCTACCCCAAATCCAAGTTTCCGTATCCCTTTCCGCGCCTAGTCTGGGAATCTCGGGGACGAGATTCTTGTAAGGGGGTAGGTCTGTCACACCCTATTTTTCATGCCACTACACTTAAGCTAACAATCATGATAAAATGTGGTTTGACAAAAACTTTTGAGTGTTTTGGACCTTGCCTTGATTGGATTTTTGTCTGTTGTTTGCAAGTGCCCTAAAAATCAAATAAATCCTCCAACTCCTATACTTCATCTCCTTGCTCCAAACTCTTGAACCAATGATCATGCCATGTGTATAGGACATAAAAATAATTTCTTGCAAAATAATTTGGCCAAATAGTATTTTCAAAAATTAGTTTTCCAAAACCCCCTGAATTGAGGTTTGCACTGCAAGTACCTAATTAAGGGCAGTAAAAATCTTTCCAAAAATATATTTGACTCCTATTAGATATAGGATACCCAGAAACCACAAAAATATAATTTTAAAAGTTATTTTCCTATTTTATTTAAAAGCTTTTTCTTAAGGCCAGAAATGGTCTTTAATAGGGAAAAAATATTTTATTGTTTCAAAAATATTTGACAAAAACCTAGAGAAACTCAGTGGACATATATTCTCCATATATAAGAGTTTCAATACATGGTCATGTTCAAAATATTGGTAAAATCCCTCAAAAACCCTTTCTGGATATTTTAAGCTTTTGAAATATTTACAAAGGAAATATTCCCCAAAAATTCCAAGAAAATTCTAGCATGTCACATATGACATGTTTGATGATCTTGACAAGTCTCATGTCATGGAGAATAGTATAACCCCATGAAACCCTCTCAAAACCACTTCTGTCCTTTTTCAAGTTTGAACAACTTTGCACTGTCAAACATGTCCAAATTCTCTCAAACTTGGTGGACATGCTCAAATGGTGTAATAATGCATCTAGACCAAATGGAACAAGTTGGAGAGAATGTTATCTTGATCAAAGTGCCCCAAAACCCTCTCTGTCCAGAACCAAATTTGAAAAAGTTTACATTGGCAACTTTCTCATTTTGATCTCAACTTTTGTGGACATGTTCAGAACCTCAAATGATGACACTACACTAAGTGGTGCATCAAGGAGAATATATTTGCATGACTAAACCTTGGAAAGTCTATTTCTGTTGATTTCTAGGGTTTACCAAAGTTACATTGGCTACTTTGCCCAAATGAGCTCAAACTTGGTGGAACATCCTACTTATATGTGCCATTCCATCTTGTTAATTCTCATGGCAAGTGGAATTAATTTTCTTGCCCAAACCAACAACAAACACCTTTTGCCATTTTCCCAAAATCATCATTTTGACCTCTTCCACTAATCTCCATGAGCCCAAGTTTTTACCACAGCTGCCCCAGGTCACCTTCTACCTCCTGTAAGTCTTGCCAGCTCTCAGATCAATCATGGAATAGGGTAAAACCCCACTTTCTCTCTCTAGACATCACATTTCTCTCTCTCTCAACCCCACCTCTCTCCTAGTGGTTCACCAGGGCATCCAAGGCCACCTCCCCTTTGTTTACTCACCCCACAAAGCCTCAGACACTAGTGGACACGCCCCTGGCACATAAACAATGCCATGGAGTGCATAGCTCGCGCTCTGGAGCACCCTACAGTGCTCTCCGGCACCGTAGCACGCCCATTCCAAGGCATCCCGTCGACCTTGGGCTCCGGAATCGTGTCCCCCGAGGACGCCTTGGCGTCCACGACACGCAACACTGTCGGCCCCTTCCTCCCTCGCCCTCCTTCTCACTTCCCATGGTGCACCACGGCCACGCCCATATAAGCTACTCCCGACCTCTTATCTGGCCTCTCATCGCTCTCCCTATCCCCCACGAACCTCCCAGACAACATCCCTCTCCCTCCCATGCTCTCTTTCCCTCTCCATGGCCGCCATGGTCGCCGCCTGCCTCCACCCCGCTCCGGCGAACCAGAGCCTCCCCTCCTCTCCTTTGACCACGAGGGGAAGCGTCGCAGGCCAGAGGAGCCCTCCCACTCCTTCTCCCCCTGCCCTTGTGCTCACGGTGTCGCGCCCATCCACTCCGGACGCCGCCCGCCATCGCCAGGGTTGCTGTCGCCCTAGATCCTCCCAGCCCGCGTGAAGCCCCTGGATGGAAGCGGCTCGGCATACCCCCATCGGGTGCCACTTATGCCCGGGGGAGATGATGAGTTGGGTAACCACTTGATGACAAAGTGGTGTACCGGGGCAAGTGTGTGTGTTGTTTTTTCAAAATGGATTGGTTTAAGTTGCGACCGTTATTCCAACCTTACATGCGCAACCATACTACCCTTGTATGGGAAAGGGCGTTATTAATTACCTAGGCTGATACTAGCTTGGAGCCCGCATTACTAGTGACGGGAGAGTTGTTGGTGCGCTTTCTCGGGACGGGGTCGTGCCAGGTAGGGCGGCCATGACTGTTTTCACAGGGCACCGGATACACCGTTGTGTCCCCTCTTAAATGTTACGATCTCAAGTGAGTCTCGTATGATGTACATCGTGAGGATACGGAACAACGAGTGGACTCCATGTTAGTGTCGTCTAGGGAAAGATAGTGATCGGGTGCTTACCCCGGGTACTTGAGGTACCGCGGGTCGTGGATGACACGGAAGTTCCCCGGATCTTGTGGGTAAAGTGTGCAACCTCTGCAGAGTGTAAAACTATTCGAATAGCCGTGTCCACGGTCAAGGACAGTTGGGTTACCGCTCTTGGGCTACGTCCACTTGTTTACAAACCAGTGTGTGTGGGAAGTATTTCTTGGGTCAAGTCAAAGGACTTGACATGAATGAGTTGGGTTGGAGCCCTCTCCCTTTATGTTGAAATCTGTAACCAGACCCTATGGTTACTTGAATCCATGCGATGCATGGTTTACCAGTTGTTGAACATGTCATAACACGACAAAATCAGCTTTCTGCAATTTTTTTTACCTATGTCATGCATTGTTGTATCTTGAGCCAAAACATGGGTTGCTTGCGAGTACATTCAAATCACTCATTGGCTTGTCACTAGTTATTTAATTGGCTAGGCATGGAAGAACCGGAGTTCGAAGAAGAGTCCTTTGGAGACGAACATGCGAACTAGGACGTTTCCCAGTCAGAATGCCTGCAGGGTTAAGGCAGATGGCATGGGCTCTACTCATCGACGAAGATTTGCGCTGCTCGTGTTTCATTTGATGTTCAGCCCTTAAGGCTTTATCAATGTAAGACTTGACCATAATGGTCATAATTTGTGTAAGACGGTATGTATGGATGTAAGACTCTTGTTATTCAGCTTCTCTGTGTTCAGTGAGCATTGATCTCTGGGATCGCTGTACACGTGCATTCGGTGATCACGACTTATGAGTCGGGGTCCCCACAACTAAACTATATGATTTTGTAGGGATGAACTTTCTTTGGCCATGTTATTTTGAGAAGACATAATTGCTTAGTTAGTATGCTCGAAGTATTATTATTTTTATGTCAATATGAACTTTTATCTTGAATCTTTCGGATCTGAATATTCATACAATAATTAAGAAGAATTACATTAAAATTATGCCAAGTAGCACTCCGCATCAAAAATTCTGTTTTTATCATTTACCTACTCGAGGACGAGCAGGAATTAAGCTTGGGGATGCTTGATACGTCTCCAACGTATCTATAATTTTTGATTGCTCCATGCTATATTATCTACTGTTTTAGACATTATTGGGCTTTATTATCCACTTTTATATTATTTTTGGGACTAACCTATTAACCGGAGGCCCAACCCAGAATTGCTGTTTTTTTGCTTGTTTTAGGGTTTCGAAGAAAAGGAATATCAAACGAAGTCCAAACGGAATGAAACCTTCGGGAACATGATTTTCTCACTGAACAAGACCCAGGAGACTTGGACCCTACGTCAAGACACAAAAGAGGATACCACGAGGTAGGGGGGCGCGCCTACCCCCCACCCCCAGGCACGCCCTCCACCCTCGTGGGCCCCCTGTTGCTCCACCGATGTACTCCTTCCTCCTATATATACCTACATACCCCCAAACAATCAGATACAGAGCCAAAATCCTAATTCCACCTCTGTAACTTCCTGTATCCACGAGATCCCATCTTGGGGCTTGTTCCGGAGCTCCGCCGGAGGGGGCATCGATCACGGAGGGCTTCTACATCATCACCATAGCCCCTCCGATGAAGTGTGAGTAGTTCACCTCAGACCTACGGGTCCATAGTTATTAGCTAGATGGCTTCTTCTCTCTTTTTGGATCTCAATACAATGTTCTCCCCCTCTCTTGTGGAGATCTATTCGATGTAATCTTCTTTTTGCGGTGTGTTTGTTGAGACCGATGAATTGTGGGTTTATGATCAAGTCTATCTATGAACAATATTTGAATCTTCTCTGAATTATTTTATGTATGATTGGTTATCTTTGCAAGTATCTTCGAATTATCAGTTTGGTTTGGCCTACTAGATTGATCTTTCTTGCAATGGGAGAAGTGCTTAGCTTTGGGTTGAATCCATCGGTGTCCTTTCCCAGTGACAGTAGGGGCAGCAAGGCACGTATTGTATTGTTGCCATCGAGGATAACAAGATGGATTTTTCATCATATCGCATGAGTTTATCCCTCTACATCATGCCATCCTGCTTAAGGCGTTACTCTATTTTCTTTAACTTAATACTCTAGATGCATGCTGGACAGCGGTCAATGAGTGGAGTGATAGTAGTAGATGCAGGCAGGAGTCGGTCTACTTGTCTCAGACGTGATGCCTATGTACATGATCATCCCTAGATATTCTCATAACTATGGTCAATTATGTCAATTGCTCAACAGTAATTCGTTCACCCACTGTAGAATACTTATGCTCTTGAGAGAAGCCACTAGTGAAACCTATGGCCCCCGGGTTTATCTTCATCATATTAATCTTCCAATACTTAGTAATTTCCTTTGCTTTTATTTTACTTTGCATCTTTATCATAAAAATACCAAAAATATTATCTTATCATATCTATCAGATCTCACTCTCGTAAGTGGCCGTGTAGGGATTGACAACCCCTTATCGCGTTGGTTGCGAGGATTTATTTGTTTTGTGTAGGTACGAGGGACTGGCGCGTAGCCTCCTACTGGATTGGTACCTTGGTTCTAAAAAACTGAGGGAAATACTTATGCTACTTTGCTGCATCATCCCTTCCTCTTCGGGGAAAACCAACGCAGTGCTCAAGAGGTAGCAAAGACCAAACTCGTAACTCAAATATTCTCCTCCACGATCAGATCGTAGAAACTTTATTTTCTTGTTACGTTGATTTTCCACTTCACTCTAAAATTCTTTGAACTTTTCAAATGTTTCAGACTTATGTTTCATCAAGTAGATATACCCATATCTGCTCAAATCATCTGTGAAGGTCAGAAATTAATGATACCCGCCGTGAGTCTCAACACTCATCAGACCGCATACATCAATATGTATTATTTCCAATACGTCAGTTGCTCACTCTATTGTTCCGGAGAACGGAGTCTTAGTCATCTTGCCTATGAGGCATGGTTCGCAAAGCATGAACTGATTCATAATCAAGTGATTCCAAAAGCCCATCAGCATGGATTTTCTTCATGCGCTTTACACCAATATGACCTAAACGGCAGTGCCACAAATAAGTTGCACTATCATTATTAACTTTGCATCTTTTGGCTTCAATATTATGAATATGTGTATCACTATGATCAAGATTCAATAAACCATTTATATTGAGTGTATGACCATAGAAGGTTTTATTCATGTAAATAGAATAACAATTATTCTTTGACTTAAATGAATAACCGTATTGCAATAAACATGATCAAATCATATTCATGCTCAACGCAAACACCAAATAACATTTATTTAGGTTACAACACTAATCCCGAAAGTATAGGGAGTGTGCGATGATGATCATATCAATCTTGGAACCACTTCCAACACACATCGCCACTTCACCCTTAACTAGTCTCTGTTCATTCTACAACTCCCGTTTCGAGTTACTAATCTTAGCAACTGAACTAGTATCAAATACTGAGGGGTTGCTATAAACAGTAGTAAAGTACACATCAATAACATGTATATCAAATACACCTTTGTTCACTTTGCCATCCTTCTTATCCGCCAAATACTTGGGGAAGTTCTGCTTCCAGTGACCAGTCCCTTTGTAGTAGAAGCACTTAGTCTTAGGTTTAGGTCTAGACTTGGGCTTCTTCACTTGAGCAGCAACTTGTTTTCCGTTCTTTTTGAAGTTGCCCTTCTTCCCTTTGCCCTTTTCTTGAAACTAGTGGTCTTGTCAACCATCAACACTTAATGCTTTTCTTTATTTCTACCTTCGTCGATTTCAGCATCACGAAGAGCTTGGGAATCATTTCCGTTATCCCTTGCATATTATAGTTCATCACGAAGTTCCAGTAACTTGGTGATAGTGTTTGGAGAACTCTGTCAATCACTATCTTATTTGGAAGATTAACTCCCACTTGATTCAAGTGATTGTAGTACTCAGACATTCTAAGAACATGCTCACTAGCTGAGCTATTCTCCTCCATCTTGTAGGCAAAGTGCTTGTTAAAGGTCTCATACCTTTCGACATGGTCATGAGTCTGAAATACTAATTTCAACTCTTGGAACATCTGATATGCTCCGTGGCGTTCAAAACGTCTTTGAAGCCCCGATTCTAAGCCGTAAAGCATGATGCACTAAACTATCAAGTAGTCATCATATCAAGCTCACGAAACATTCATAATGTATGCATCTACTCCTGCAATCGGTCTGTCACCTAGATGTGCATCAAGGACATAATTCTTCTATGCAACAATGAGTATAATTCTTAGATCACGAATCCAATCCGCATCATTGCTACTAACATCTTTCAACTTAGTTTTTCTCTAGGAACATATCAAAATAAACGGGGAGCTACATCGCGAGCTATTGATCTACAACATAGTTATGCAAATACTATCAGGACTAAGTTCATGATAAATAAAACTTCAATTAATCATATTACTTAAGAACTCCCACTTAGATAGACATCCCTCTAGTCATCTAAATGATCACGTGATCCAAATCAACTAAACCATGTTCGATCATCACGTGAGATGGAGTAGTTTTCAATGGTAAACATCACTATGTTGATCATATCTACTATATGATTCACACTCGACCTTTCGCTCTCAGTGTTCCGAGGCCATATCTGCATATGCTAGGCTCGTCAAGTTTAACCCGAGTATTCTGCGTGTGCAAAACTGTCTTACACCCGTTGTAGATGAACGTTGAGCTTATCACACCCGATCATCACGTGGTGTCTCGGCACGACGAACTTTGGCAACAGTGCATGCTCAGGGAGAACACTTGTACCTTGAAATTTAGTGAGAGATCATCTTATAATGCTACCGCCGGACTAAGCAAAAATAAGATGTATAAAAGATAAACATCACATGCAATCCAAATATGTGACATGATATGGCCATCATCATCTTGTGCTTTTGATCTCCATCTGCAAAGTACTATCATGATCTCCATGGTTACCGGCATGACACCATGTTCTCCATCATCTTGATCTTTTATCAATGTGTTGTCACATGGTCGTCTCACCAGCTATTGCTTTTGCAACTATTGCTATCGCATAGCGATAAAGTAAAGCAATTACATGGCACTTGCATCTTATGCAATAAAGAGACAACCATAAGGCTTCTGCCAATTGCCGATAACTTCAACAAAACATGATCATCTCATACAACAACTTATATCACGTCTTGACCATATCACATCACAACAAGCCCTGCAAAAACAAGTTAGACGTCCTCTACTTAGTTGTTGCAAGTTTTACGTGGCTACTACGGGCTGAGGAAGAACCGTTCTTACCTATGCATCAAAAACCACAATGTGGTATAGTGATTGCTTTTTCATCTTCAGAAAGAACCCTGTTCATTGAATCTGATTCAACTAAAGCTGGAGAAACAGACACCCACTAGCCACCTGTGTGCGAAGCACGTCGGTAGAACCAGTCTCACGTAAGCGTATGCGTAATTTCGGTCTGGGCCGCTTCATCCAACAATGCCGCTGAATCAAGAATCAACTAGTGACGGTAAGCAATATGTATATACCCACGCCCACAACTCCTTTGTCTTCTACTCGTTCATATAACATCTACGCATAAACCTGGCTCGGATGCCACTATTGGGGAACGTAGTAATTTCCAAAAAATTCCTATGCACACACAAGATCATGGTGATGCATAGCAACGAGAGGGGAGATTGTCGTCCATGTACCCTCGTAGTCCGTTAAGCGGAAGTGTTATAACAACGCGGTTGATGTAGTCATACGTCTTCACGATCGACCGATCCTCAACACCGAATGTACGGCACCTCCGCGTTGAGCACACGTTCAGCTCGGTGACGTCCCACGAACTCACGATTCAGTAGAGCTCGAGGGAGAGTTTCATCAGCGACGGCATGGTGACGATGTTGATGAAGCTACCATTGCAGGGCTTCGTCTAAGCACTGCTACGATATAACCGAGGTGGATTATGGTGGAGGGGGGCACTGCACACGGCTAAGAGATCAACAGATCAGTTGTTGTGTTCTAGGGTGCCCCTGCCCCCGTATATAAAGGAGCAAGGGGGGAGGCCGGCCGGCCCTCCTAGTGCGCGTCAGGAGGAGGAGTCTGCTAGGAAAGGAGTCAGGAGGAGGAGTCGCAGGGCTTCGTCTAAGCACCGCTAGGAAAGGGGAGTCCTACTCCTACTAGGAGGAGGAAAGGAAGGGGGAAGGGGAGAAGGAAGGAGAGGTAGGAAAGGGGGGCCGCCCCCTAGTCCAATTCGGTTTGGGCCAGGGGGGCCGCGCGCCCTGCCTCCTCTCTTCCACCACTTGGCCCATGAGGCCCAATACTTCTTGCTTGTATTCCCGTAACTCCCCGGTACACCAAAAAATATCCGAATCACTCAGAACCTTTCCGATCTCCGAATATAGTCATCCAATATATCAATCTTTATGTCTTGACCATTTAGAGACTCCTCGTCATGTCCCCGATCTCATCCGAGACTCCGAACTACCTTCGGTACATCAAATCACTTAAACTCATAATACCGATCATCACCGAACATTAAGCGTGTGGACCATACGAGTTCGAGAACTATGTAGACATGACCGAGACACGTCTACGGTCAATAACCAATAGCGGAATCTGGATGTTCATATTGGCTCCTACATATTCTACGAAGATCTTTATCGGTCAAACCGCATAACAACATACGTTGTTCCCTTTGTCATCGGTATGTTACTTGCCCGAGATTCGATCATCGGAATCTCAATACCTAGTTCAATGTCGTTACTGGCAAGTCTCTTTACTCATTTCCGTAATGCATCATCCCACAACTAACTCATTAGTTGCATTGCTTGCAAGGCTTATAGTGATGTGCATTACCGAGAGGGCCTAGAGATACCTCTCCGATAATCGGAGTGACAAATCCTAATCTCGATCTATGCCAACTCAACATCTAAACATGCATCTCGTACAACACATGCATTCGTTCATCGCATCATCGTTCGACTCGGGGGTATACCTTCGAAGCGTGTGTTTTCAAAGCGGATCGGGTTTGATGCGGTGTAGGGGAAGTAGACATTCTTGGGACGGTCGTAGTGGAAGTAGTGGTTCACGAGTCGAAGAGGAACTAGTTGTTCATGTCCATAGATGTTCAGGGTCACGACAAGGAACTTGACGTCCATGGGGTCTTTGCGGGTCGACGACAGTTGTACATGTTTCGTAGTCATACGCACTCCGTAGATGGTCGGGGTCATGGTGAGGAACTTGATGTCCATGGGGTCGTCGGTAGAGGAGGTAGTGGTACTATTCATCGATCGTCATGTTACTTGGGGCTTCGAACTTGTCGGGCTTGATTCTTGTGACGGTAGTGGTACACATGGTAGTCGAACTTGGCGATCCGAAGGGGTACTTGGTGGTATTTCCTGTAGTCGAACTTGAGGGGGTCTTGGACTTGGGATCTTGGCGTCCTGGTTCGGTGGTCAAGTAGGTACTTAGCAGCAAAATAGAGACGATGTCCAAATGGCCGAAAGAAACCAACTGCAACCGAAGGCAACAGGGTCGCGGGCCTGGAGCTCCGAGTGCTCACCATTGCGGAAGGAGTGACGGCCACCGAGGGACTCAGAGTGGCTGTGATACGAAACTAAGCAACTCATGGTGGCCTACTTTCGAGGGTTGTGCGACACGGAGCCACTGGTGCAACTACGCGCAGAGCTCCAAATAGAGGCGAGCAGTTCGGAACAAAGAAGCCATGGCCTGCTGGCCAAACATGGAGGACTGGCTGCCGAAGAGTGGCAACGCTCGGTGGCAGGAGGGAACAGGGCGCGGAGGAAGCAAGACATGCGCGGCGGCGACCTGGGCTCGCCGGACAGCGGGGCACCAAGGGAGGCGAGCCGGAGAAGGAGGGACGACGAGTGGAGGCAAGGTCGTTGGACGAGGTCGAGGTACGGAGCAGGGCACCGGGTGGCTCGGCACGGTGCAGCTCGCACACGAGGAGAAGCAGAGGAGGCCCGACGAGGAAGGAAGACCGGGAGGAGGCGACAGGAGAGGTCAGACGTGGGTGCCGGGGAAGCAGGCGAACGGCTGGCGGCAGTCCGGCGACGCGGTGCAGGGGCTTGCGGCGGGGCTGGAGCGCCGGGAGGCGACAAGGCTTGCCAATCTGTGCTGCTGCTGCGCGTGAGGAGGCTGGGGGATCGAGCGAGGGACTGGAGCGGGGGCGATCGAAGAGAGGGGCGCACGTGTGCTGGGGAGCTCCTCTCCCTGGCGATGCGGTGCATGTGCGTGAGGTGGCGGGAGGAGGAACGAGGAGGAGGGGTGCAGGGGATCAGGCTATGAAGCTAGGGTTAGAGGGTTAGGTGAGGGTTTTAAGTGGGTCGGCCTGCTAGGAGGCCCAAGTTGTCTAGGCCGAACTGGGCTGGCTGGCACAACTCTCTCTCTCTCTCTCTCTTTGCAAAAAAAGATTAAAACATAGAACTAAAAGAAAAAGGAAAGAGGGATTAGGAATGGGGATTTGGCAAGTGTCTATTTTTCATGGACTCACAAAAATGTGAAGAAATAAAATGGCAAGAGGATTTTTGGAGAAAAATAGATTCACACATGTTGAATTTAATTCAACATGTTTGAATTTTGAAACCCATTCGAAAGGACTCCAAATGGGCTGAGATCTGAGGAGATGATCCCACACATTAGATGTGATTTATGAGCAGATTTGGAACATTTATGGAGAAAGTAAAATTGCAACTCAATTTGCAATTTAACTTAAAAAGTCGAAAAGGAAGGATAGGAAGTTGAGTCGGATAAAAGAAGAGTTGAAGTGTAGTGCAATTGTGTTATGGGTGATTCCAATTTAATGGAATATTTTATAATAGCTCCCTAATAATAGTAGGAGACTTGGGTATGTTTTAAAGAGAATTTCACCATGTGAATTCCCTATGTCGGATATCGGGTTCCGGCAGACCCTTGAGGTTCGAACACTGGGGTGCGCGCGGAGATTTCGCCTCCTACCTATCTGCACCCCTCCGCCACGCTAGGATCAAAACTATGGGAAGAACAGCACAAGAGACACAGGGTTTATACTGGTTCGGGCCACCGTTGTGGTGTAATACCCTACTCCAGTGTGTGATGTGGTGGATTGCCTCTTGGGCTGATGATGGTGAACAATACAAGGAAGAACAGCCTCACGAGGGCCTGTTCTTGGCTGGGGCGACGAGCTGCTGGGAGGAGTTCAGCCACCTTTCTCTCTCTCTCTCTCTGCTTCTAACCTCTCTAACGAGCCTCTTCCTTCCTACCTCCCAACCCCCTTGCTCTGTGGGTGGCGGTCCTATTTATAGAG
The DNA here is from genome assembly GCF_018294505.1 of Triticum aestivum. Classification (NCBI taxonomy): domain Eukaryota; kingdom Viridiplantae; phylum Streptophyta; class Magnoliopsida; order Poales; family Poaceae; genus Triticum; species Triticum aestivum. The sequence continues at coordinate 471,005,029 of NC_057797.1, read as the reverse complement.
GCCCTGGTTCTCTTCCCAAATATCGAGCGGGAACGGAGCCAACAATGGCGGGCTAATTTGAAAGGGGACAGCAAGTATCAGCTATCCTAACAAAAGTAGTCTTCGCCTGCGCAAAGCTCTGGCGATGACGCCGTCTTGGGCTCCATGGTGACCTCCGTCTCGTAGTCCTTCTGGTCTTGGTCTCGTTGCACCGAAATGACAACCTTTGCCTGATGCCTCGGTACTCCGCGGCTGCGCTTGCCCCCTTTGCACCAAAGAGGAAAGGAGGACGCTGCGTGGGCTGGCACCCGCCTGGCGCCCTGAGTCGTCATGGCTTGCGTCACGGGCACCTCGCGAAGTACCCTGCCTTGATCTCTCCACCTCCTCTTGAGCCTACCCGATGAGGCCGTGCCTGAGGAGGCTCCGCATCGTCCGCCCCGCGAGGCTTGGCCCCTCGCGAGGGTCTTGAGTTTGTGTTAGTGAAGATGGGCCGTGCTGGGCCCCCTTTGAGCCACGCCGTAGGCCGCAGGCAGGCAAGTCTAGGGACCCCCGTTCCCAGAATGCCGACAGTAGCCCCCGGGCCCAAGGCGCGCCCGGACTTGGCCGTGCAGGGAGGCGGAAGGGCAAGAGCGAAGCGCCGCGGGCCCTAATAGCCTGCGGCCTTAGGCGTCGCGCGACAGTTGATTGGATGTGGGCGGCACTGTTCCCCCACGCCCTCCTTATTTTGCGCCTTGCCGGGCGGACCCGTAGTCGTACACAGCCGTTCCCCTTTTATCGCTCGAGCGCTCCCTGTCCTTCCTCCGCTCTAACCTTGGTTTCTGTTTTCAATTCAATCTCGAATCCTCCCCCCTTTCCTATCGCCATGGCCCCGGCGAAGAAGGGAAGAGGGAAGAAACCTGTGTCTCCGCCTCGCCCGCCGCCGTTGGCGGCCCCCGCCAAGGGCTTGGGCAAGGTTAGCTTGGCTCTGGCCACCATCTTCAATGAATGCGGGAGAACGACGGCCTGGCCCGCGTCCCACTTCTCCATCGATAGGATAGTTACCGAGGTCCCATATTTTGCCGACGCCCTGTGGGCGGGTCTGGTTCCCCCCTTTTCTGATTTCTTCAATGCCGTGCTCTCCCACTATCAGATCCACATGATGCATCCAAGTACTGAATCCATCAGCCTCATTTCGGTCTTCGCCTTTGTTTGCGAAGCCATGGTGGGCATCCCTCCTTCGGTTGCCTTGCTGCGCCACTTCTTCTCGCTGCATCTTGTCGACCCTACCCAATGCTGGGCGTGCGTGAGCTTCGTTGCCGCGTCTGAGACTGCGGCCTCTAGGATTGACTTCAAGCTCCCCCTACCCGTGGTTGGGTTCCGCGAGCGGTGGCTGTATGTGGACGCAGGGGTGCCCTGCCCCCTGCTATCGGAGCCGGCCTCGCCTGCCGTCCCCAACTCGGGCTGGGGCCAGGAGACGCTCGAGAGCCCCCGGCTCGTCTTCGTTTGGCGCCGCTTCGCGCTCTTGAGGTCGCTTGGCGTGACAGCGCCCAAGGTTGTGAAGGAGTTTCTGCTATGCCGTGTTGCTCCTCTTCAACGCCACTCTCGCCGGATGTGGGCCTTCCGTGGGCGCGAGGATAGTATGAGGCTCCAGGAAGAGGACCTGGCTCCTGAGGTGCTGAAGACGGCGCTCTTGACCCTGGCTGGGGACCCCAACCCCGATAGCGTCCGGCAGGGAGGGGCCTTGCTGTACCTCTGCCAGAGCAGGGTCGACTTAGTGAGGCAGATGCCTGTCTTTGATGAATGGGGGCTGCACCCTGCCGGCCTCCAGGGACCTCGCGAGAATCCAGTGGCGTTGACTGCCCTTCCAATCGGCCAAGGCGACTCTTCCTCAAGTGGCGGAGCAGGGAGGCACGAGGCGCCAGAGGCCGAGGGGGCTCCCGGCATGGTGATAGCACCGGGCGAGGCTCATGAGGAAGCAGTTATCGGGGCCGGTGCCGCTGAGGCTGAGGGTGACAAACAGCTGCCCTTTGTGCCTGCGACTGGGGCCCCTGAGGCTCCAGCCGCTTCTTTTGGGGAGGCGATTGGCGGCACACATCAGGCAGGCGCCCCTGACGCTGATCGTCTTGACGCTCCATCTTCGTCGCAGGTCGATCCCTGCGCCCGACTCTTAGGCCGCTTCCGCGTGGACTTTGGGGCTCTCTAGAAGAGAAGGGAGGCCTTGGGCGACGGTTACCCTTGTTGCCTGCTGAAGCGCAGAAAGTACTTCGCCACTGATGAGTAAGCCTTCTCCTTTCCCCGCTCCTGATCCTTCTATTGCTCTTACTGATCCTTGCTCCGCAGGCCCCTTCCAGCCAAGCTTGCTGAGACGACTGAGGAGCCGTCCCCTTTGGCTTCGCCCCCTCCACCGTCCTCGAGCGCTGCGAGCAGCGGAGCCCTTGTGGTGAGGGCGATCGAAGAGGCGAACCATCCCGAGGCGTTTCGTGGCCCCGCGCACCTCGCGGTCCTCCTTCGCGAGCCTTCTCGTGGCATAGCCAACCTGCCATGGGCTTCTCGCCTGGTCGTGGACTGCGATTGGCTGAGGCGCTTCCTGCACTCTTCTCCTGAGGCCGGGCTGGCCCCAGGCCGGGCTTCTGACGCGGCGTGCCCGACCGTCGCGAGGGTGCCAGCCCCCAGCCCCCAGCCCGGAGGAGGAGTGCTGACTTGCAGCCCCGGCGCTTGCTTGGGGCAGATGATGGTGTGGAAGACGTGCTTGAGCGCGCTCGGGAGCGTCGCGCTCTCCGCCAAGGATTCCTTCGAAGGGCGACTAACGCAGTGAGCCTGCTTGGTGAGGAGCTTGCTGATGAAGACGCGTGCCTTGAGGCCGAGGGCCTGCGCCTGGCTGCAGAGAGGCGCGAGCTGGAGGGCGCCATCGCCCTTGCGCGCCGTCAGCACGATCTTGATGAAGCAGAGGCCAAGGCATCGTTGGTGGCCTCTCGGGAGGCCCGGTCTCGGGCTGCCGAGGAAGCTCGGGAGGCCGACCGGCGGCGAATGGCTGCGGAGGAGCGGGCTCGGGAGCTCCTGGCCCGGTGCCACTCGCTGGAGGAGCAGGTGGAGCTGCGCGAGGCGGCCCTCGCGTCGATGAAGGTGGCCTCCGGTGACTCAGCGGAGCTCCAGAAGCGTGAGGAGGCGCTGACGTTGGAAGCCGTCGAACGTACCCGCGAGTACGAGCGTCTGGAGACGAGGAAGCGCTTGGTGATGCAGGCAGAGGACGATGTCGCTGCACAGGAAGCCCGTGTCCTGGAGGAGGTCGGACGTCGGGTGGCGATGGCGCATTTGAACCTTGAGCACGAGTTCGAGGAGAAGCTGGGGTTGATCCGTGCCGAAGCCGAAGGCAGGACTGCTGCCCTGAGGGCCAAGCTGGAGGAGGTGATGTGGTGGGCCGATGGTTCCCGGGCCGCCCTTGAGGTGGCGCAAGGTGAGCTAACCACCTCCCAGGCTGAGGTGCTCCTTCGCCAGCGGGTGGAGGAGGCTGAGGCCGTCGCCCGCCAGAATGCGGACGAGATACGTCAGCGGCGGCTCCTGGAGCATGAGCACGACCCTATGCTCTCCACGCTCCGGGAGAGAGCCAACGCGGCCTTGGGCAACATCTGCGAGGAGGTCGTCGGCGAGCCGCACGCAGTCAACTATGCGGGCAATCTTCAGTTCTTCACTGACGTGGTGACGCAGCTAGAGGCATGGTCGATCAGGGCTGACAGGTTGGTGGAGGAGAGGAGCCGCGCCCTGCTCAGGCGCGCCTTTTCTCATGTCTTCAGCCATCTCCGGAGCATGGATCCCCACTTCGATTTCGATGCCGCCATCGCCCCAGTCCCCCAGGCCGTCTGAGGCGAGCTGGCGCACTGGGTGGAAGACAATGTGGAGGCTCTTATCAGGGCCTTCGCCTCGGACAACGACGACGCGATCGTGGCGGCCGACGAGGGCGACGTGGTGGGCGGCCCTGACGCCGCTGGTGGCAACGCGGACGGTGATGGCGAGTTCAGCGACGCCAGCAACGGCCCTGGTGGTGCTCCTGAGGACGCATTGGGGGATTCATCCGACTGATTATGCACCGTTCCTGCTTACCCTGCATGAATAGAACTCAGGTTTTGGCCTGATAGCTGTGAGAGCATTTTGGAGGGGGAGCCCCTCATGTAAAACTTGTGTTTATCGTATCAGTAGGAGCTACATTGCCTATGCGCCCGCGCCAAGCAGTTGGCTTAAGCGACGCACTGGTCGGCTAGTTTACCTTTGTCCCGTGCTGGCCCTCGGGCAGCCCGCAGGAGGCTGTGGTGCCCTGAGTGTTTCCTGATTGATTCCGTTGGATCTGCAGTAAAACGCCCTCCTGAGAGGACGCGGCGGCGGCAGTCTGGGCTACGCGCATGCTAGGCCTGGCCCGGCTCACGAGGGGCTCACGAGGGGAGGCAGCTGAGGCGAAGTGGTAACCGAAACGCGAGAAAATGCTCGAACGAGAGTAAGCACCCCTTACCCGAACACACGCAAATCTCAAATTCGAATCCAACTTGAATCCAGTGGGGGAAAGCGACAACCAAAGGGAAGAGCAACGAAAGCAAACAAAAGGCCGCGTCCGGCACCTAGTCTAGTCTTGGACGTCTTCTCACCAGCGTGGAGCTAAGTGCTGCCACTGGGCGTGGGAGGGAGCCTCAGGGCTTGAGGCCGGCACCCCTGAGACTCCGGGGCGTGTACAGCCCCACTCATTATTACGTGGGAGTGTAACGGGGCGGCGAGCTTCACATGCACTGGGCCTTCTTCACAGGTACTGGCCTTGCTTCATATCGCCAGATGAGGGCCCCGCCTTGCGCCACACTCTAGTGCCATCAGCAACGACCGGAAACCAGGACGCCGCCCGATGGGGTAGAGCGGTCGCTAGCGGTTCCCCCGACGACAACGGGTCCTCTGCCGAGGGCAGGCCCTGGGGCACCTCCCCAGCGGAGGGCCTACCTCCTGAGACCGCCTTGCTCCAAACGCCGCGGTGGTGATGTCGGATCCCTGCCCCTCTCCTGCAGCCCCCTGCGCCCTCCTCCCAAGGGGTAGGAGACTGTAGGAGCGGGGCAGCTGCTCGCTGTGGCAACCTGCACCTCCTGTGATCCATGGTTAGCGTATACCTGCCCCTGAAGAATTAGCGGTACCCGATACTCATTGCCTCCAGCGTGGCCAGTGGGACCATCTCGGGGCTCCTGGAAAGGCTCAGCTTCTAGTGCCTCGTCCCCCCAGCTTGGGCTGAGGAGCGAGCCTTGTCCGTTCTCGTGAGGGTGTCCTTGGTCCATCACAGGGCTGGGCGTTCGGTTCCCCCGAACCGATCGGATCGGTTTCTCGGTCAATTCACAATTTCGGTTTTGGCAAAGCACGGACCGATCGGTCAATAGAATATTAGCTAACCAATGATTCTCTGCACCGAAATTTCGGTTCGGTCGTCGGTTCTACCGAACAGCACCGAGTAAATAACAGACGGAATCACTGCCTCTATTCTGATGAATGTACAGTACACGTACTAGCAGCAAGAACCTCTAGTACTTTATTCTGATGTACAGTGCTTGTAGGTCTGCGTACTAGCTACTAGTAGTAGCTACTACTGGTATTGATTCTCCCGAGCAAAACTTTACTCTGTAAAATTAGCGATGGCAGCTCCTTTAGTACTACTACCCAAGAGAAGTACTACTAGCACTTTGTCCTTTACACATAATATACAGCGACGATGGCTCACTGTGGTACTACTCGGGTTTGCCTCTTCCCGATGCGGCCGTAGGACTCGTGCACTCTAGCAGTGGAAAGAGTACTTAGAGTACACCAACAGACGCGCAGGGGACAACAATAGACGTGCAGGTCAGACCCCTGTGTTTTCTCGGGTTTCGGTCTATTCGGGTACCCCAGCAATGAACCCGAATTCACCGGACTAAATTCGGTTCTCATCAAATGGAAACCGGACATACAACCGAAGTATCCGGTTTCGGTGAATTCGGCTTCGGTGCCGGTTAGTTCGGTTCGGGACATCGGTTTTCGGGTTATATGCCCAGCCCTAGTCCATCATGAGGGGCATGTATTCCTCCGGCGCCGTCATTCCGAATGCCACGCCGTAATGCCCCGCGTGCCACGCGGTCCTGCCTGACGCGCCTACCATGGGGTGGCAGCGCGGCCGCCCACTGGGGCCGCGGGTCGCGTTGAGCCCTTCTTCTTCGTGGACCGAGGGCGGGGGCAGCGCTGCCGCCGGTCTGGCGCTGACAGCTTCGCTGGCGTCGGGGTAGCCTTGGAGCCCGCGGGCGCGCGCGGAGCCCCCGCGCGGGTCACCCTGGGCTTGAGATGAGAGCTGGGTGGAGAAGCGGTGAGCCCCCGAGGTGGCGAAGCCCAGGAGCTCTGCCACTCGCTCCAGCAGCACGTCGTGGCCGCCCTCCAGCAGTCTGCACTGCAGCAGCTCTCGGGCCACCGTGAGTGCGGCCCTTGAGTTCGCCTGCTCCCGGCGGGTGTACGGTGTCGTGGTCGCGGCGTGATTGGAGGCCCTTGCTGCCGACCGCGCCTGCCGTGGTGTGAGAGCTGTCGAAGCCTGTCCGCGTCGCCCGCGGCCCGCAGCGCCCTGCGGACTGCGAGCTGCCTGGGGCACGGGGTCGCCCGAGGCGAGCGGCTCTGCGCGGGTGGGCCGCACCGCCCATGGGCCTGAGTTGCCCTCCTGGTCGCCGGGCATGGTGATGACGACGCGACGGGGCACGGAGCGGTGGAAGACAAATTCCGGCGCACCCCTACCTGGCGTGCCAAATGTCGGATTTCGGGTTCCGGAAGACCCTTGAGGTTCGAACACCGGGGTGCGCACAGAGATTTCGCCTCCTACCTACCTGCACCCCTCCGCCACGCTAGGATCAAAACTATGGGAAGAACAGCACAAGAGACACAGGGTTTATACTGGTTCGGGCCACCATTGTGGTGTAATACCCTACTCCAGTGTGTGGTGTGGTGGATTGCCTCTTGGGCTGATGATGGTGAACAATACAAGGAAGAACAACCTCGCGAGGGTCTGTTCTTGGCTGGGGCGATGAGCTGCTGGGAGGAGTTCAGCCACCTTTCTCTCTCTCTCTCTCTGCTTCTAACCTCTCTAACGAGCCTCTTCCTTCCTACCTCCCAACCCCCTTGCTCTGTGGGTGGCTGGTCCTATTTATAGAGGCCCTCGTCCTCTTCCCAAATATCGAGCGGGAAGGGAGCCAACAATGGCAGGCTAATTTGAAAGGGGACAGCAAGTATCAGCTATCCTGACAAAAGTAGTCTTCGCCTACGCAAAGCTCTGGCGATGACGCCGTCTTGGGCTCCACGGTGACCTCCGTCTCGTAGTCCTCCTGGTCTTGGTCTCGTTGCACCGAAATGGAAACCTTTGCCTGATGCCTCGGTACTCCGTGGCTGCGCTTGCCCCCTTTGCACCAAAGAGGAAAGGAGGATGCTGCGTGGGCTGGCACCCGCCTGGCGCCCTGAGTCGTCATGGCTTGCGTCACGGGCACCTCGCGAGGTACCCCGCCTTGATCTCTCCGCCTCCTCGTGAGCCTGCCCGATGAGGCCATGCCTGAGGAGGCTCCATGTCGTCTGCCCCGTGAGGCTTGGCCCCTCGCGAGGGTCTTGAGTTTGTGTTGGTGAAGATGGGCCGTGCTGGGCCCCCCTTTGAGCCACGCCGCAGGCAGGCAAGTCTGGGGACCCCCATTCCCAGAACGCCGGCACCCTCGATTTAAATGGATCGAAGATCCATATGGTTTATTTAGTTGAGTTTTTTTAAAAGGTTGCAAGATGACATGATGCAATGCAACAAACAAATAAAACAAACGGGGACAAAGAAAAACATGGAAGGCGTCTGGAGCACCGGTCTTGGGGCGTCACATGGTCCTTATGTTTTCTGTTGCTTGTGTTTGTAGTAATTATAATTAAAATTATAGCACATGAAGCTTCAGTATTTTAGCACATGAAGCTCTTGGAGTAGGACTTTTTGGTGCTATGAGTAATTTGGATATTTGCATGTACAACAAGTCAATTTGCAACTCCTTGTCCTACACCAAGCTACTCGTATAACAAGCTACCATAGGGACATCTATAGCAAGCTCTGAAGTAACTGAATGTAAGTACTCCTAAATTTGATTTTCTTTGCATCATGACCAACATATGATCATGATTTGTGTTGCTTTGCATCATGGTCAACATATAAATATTCTTTGCTTTGCATATGTAATATTCCCTATTTAAATCACATCTGGATGTTGTAGTTGATGTTTTTGTTGAAACCAAACCAAGGCAAATCTTTGACTGACTATAAGGAAAATCTCAAGGATTAAAATGTAGGGACGGCTCAGGAATTGTTTTCTGCATTCAATATTTGATTGACTGTTAGCAATCCCCTAAAGTGTTTTTCTTACTAAATTTTATTAGTTTAAACTGGATTTGATAGGAGCTAGGTAATCTGCCTGGAGCTGCACCTGCGCCTGCCTCGTTGATCCATATACCTATGTAATTGAGGTCGAACTGTTTTATTGTGTGGAGTGCAATTGAGGTCGAACTCCATGGATCTTTAAAATTAGGATTAGTAGGAGTGCAATTGTGTGGAGTGCGATACTCCTTTTAATGCAGGTTTTTTAAAATTAGGATTAGGAGTAGGATTATTAGGAGTAGGAGTAAAATTAAAAGTTTCTCTTCTTCTCTCTTCTTGTCTATTCTTCCCTTTCTCTTCTCTTCTCTTTCATTTAAATGGAGTACTCCACACAAGAAAATGAAACTTTTGAATCAAAAATGATTTCTCTTCTCTTCTTGCTCTCTTCTCTTATCTTGTCTTCTGAAACTTAAAAGCAGTAGCAACAACATGTCCTTTTACTCTAGAATTAAAAAAAAACATGTCCTTTAATTAATTAAAATTAAACCTTTCCTTTAATTAATTAATCTGAAACCTTTCCTTTAATTAATTAAACTGAAAACTAGCGGGTTACACATACAAGTCTCACAAAATGGAGAAAAAATATATGGAGTAAAAGTGATCACAAAATGGAGTTACACATACAAATCTCACAAAATGGAGTATTACACATATGGAGTAATTTCACATGGGATGCACTCCGCACAAGACTCATCTCAAGGAACTACACATACTCCACATCTGAACAAGCCTCGTGTCAAGCATCTGAACAAGCCTCATGTCAAGCATCTAAACAAGCCTCATGTCAAGCATCCGAACAAGCCTCACGTCAAGCATCTAAACAAGCCTCATGTCAAGCATCCAAACAAGCCTCATGTCAAGCATCTCCCATGTCAAGCATCTGAACAAGCCTCATGTCAAGCAGCCGAACAAGCCTCATGTCAAGCATCTCCCATGTCAAGCATATGAACAAGCCTCATATCAAGCATCTGAACAAGCCTCATCTCAAGCATCTAAACAAGCCTCATGCCAAGCATCCGAACAAGCCTCATGTCAAGCATCTCCCATGTAAAGCATTTGAACAAGCCTCATCTCAAGTAGCACAAGCCTCATCACTGAACCCTCCCCATTACCTCTAAGTTGTATAGCATTTGTGTAAACCTCTTTAGGGCATGTTAGTCTTGGAGGTAGCTGCCCATGACCCTCAAGTCTTTCCTTGTTAACATGTGGTATTTTATACCCATTCCCCCGCATGGTTCATGATCTCAGTCATGCACATTTGTAGAGTTAGGAAAATTTTGTTGAGCTTGTAAACCTCATAGCCTTCAAATTCCTCCAAAACACCTGCAATAAGGTCTTGTAGTATTTTAGGACTCAGACAATCTGTCAGCGATTGCAGCGAGTTGAAAAACCCAAGGTCAAGCACATTCAAATCAGGACTGTTGGCAGGCTATTGTACTAATCTAATGTCAAGTCCAGTTTTTGTGATAGCTGCTAGAAATTCCCATTCATCTGGCAAGATATGGGGCTTAGCATTATCCTACTTAATGTAGATGGTCTGTCCAACATCACTCTCCGGCCAAACTACTTGTATCGCTGGCAAGACCTTCTCTATCAGGAACTCCCTCATCACTTTTCTGTCGACCTTTATTGACTTTGTCTCTATTGTACCTCTGGGTCTGTTGTCGCTTCTCCTCTGAGCAGGAACTTCTTTCATGAATGGCCAGATACCGATTTCCCAGAGAAGGTCACGTTTCCTCCGCTGTCCCACCTTGGCCTAGCAATGACCATTAAGAACATCACCTTGCCAATATAGTTGTCGTGTATAGGCCTTATAGGATCTTCCTCCCCATCCAGCAGATAATATGTTCTATTATTCTTTGTCATGTTAAACCACTTCTCGTCAATATGGACAATGTTATGCATAGTCTTGAACTTAGGCCTCGCAGTTGCTGTTGTTGCCTCATCAAGCATCGACAAACAAAAATTCATCCTATCCATCTTATTCTTTTCCTTTAAAGTCGGCTTCACACAATTTGTATGCCTCCTAATCAAATTTAGCATGAACTTTCTATGAAGTGTGGTAGGGATACATCCCAGTTGCCAGGCTAGTGATCTAATAGTAGACATCCTGTTTAATGTGATTGTTAGGATTTTTCTAGGTTAATGTCCTTAGGCTTTCTTCCAGAATTTCCTTTTCTCTAATCGGCAACATCTACCTCTTGACCTTGTTGAATTTGCAACATTACTTTCCTCCAAATTCTTTGGATATTCCAGACACCCACTCCAAAAAATTTACAATGTATTGCGTATCAGTTTTCTTAAAAGTGCCTCCTCTACTCATACACAATGTATGCAATGCTACATAAGCAACACATTTTTGCTGGTCATTGAGGGTTTTAATTTTTTTTCTACCAACTTGCCCAGCACCTGCACCAAGACATACAACAAAGAAATCATTAAATTATCAAGTGACGAAATGATCAAATGATCAAGAGATGAAATGATCGACTATAACTGTACCTGGATTTTGAACAATTTCATCTCCTTCCATTCCATCTTTTGCATCTCCTTCCATTTCATTTTCTGCATCTTCATCCATTTCGCCCACATCGTTTGGTGGTGGAGTGAAGTTGAGGTCTGGGAGATCCATTTTTTCCTGAAGATATGAATACACAAGATGAAGATGAAGAATAAGTAGAAGTAGTAGTAGTAGTAGTAATAGTAGTAGTAGTAAGAACAAGAACAAGTAGAAGAAGAAGACCAGAAAGAAGAAGAAGAACAAGTCCATTTTTATTTCACAGTTTTCATTTTTATTTACTGTCAATATTTGTAATCTGTCAACAAATGGCAAGGATGTTCACTTAAGGCTCTCTTTTGGTTTGCTTGTCTGAAATGAAATGAAGTAAACTAAAGTGCAGTCCATTTTGACCTTTCCTTGCTTCCTTGTTTTGATTTGATTGTAAATAAATAAGATCTCATTTCATTTGGTTTGCTTGTGTTAGGGAAAAGAAGCAATAGTCAATTTTCATTCTTATTTACTGTCAATATTTGTAATCTGTCAACAAATGGCAAGAATGTTCACTTAAGGCTCTCTTTGGTTTGCTTGTCTGAAATGAAATGAAGTAAACTAAAGTGCAGTCCATTTTCACCTTTCCTTGCTTCCTTGTTTTGATTTGATTGTAAATAAATAAGATCTCATTTCATTTGGTTTGCTTGTGTCAGGGAAAAGAAGCAATAGTCCATCATGTGAGTGAGACCATCAACACACACACAGTATGTTTTACAAGGATCACACACTATGTCAACGGAGTAAGTGATCCCATATTCCCATTGGATTGAGATACCTCTTTTTTCCCCATTATTAGAAGCATGTGGACATTGTTATCAAAAAATCACATGGCAAAATGTTGCCACCTTGCCCTAGATGGCTCTATAAGTATACTCTCTAGGTGTAATCATGACAACACTAATCTGTCATTCACACTTTTCACAATTTTCATTCTTATTTACTGTCAAGACTGTTGGCATCATTCATAAGGAAACACCATTTTATAGAAAGTTCTTTAAATATCCAAGTATTGATCTCAAATGGTCTATTGAATTTGTTTCCATTGACTCGTAGAAACTATAGGCATGTTTGCAATTGGACAAATGGTGTATAACAATGATCACCATCTCTAAATTTTACAATTGGACAACATCAGTAGGAGGACAGCAACAACATCATTTTCTCATGCATTACATGTTTCCCAATTGATCATTACACTCCAGTAGTTTCTTCTGATGCCAATTGTGAGGGTGATGATCTTGTTTGATTGCCATAGTTATTGATCTTACCAAATTCTTCCTTATTGAATGTCTCCCGATCAATTTTACAGACTATTGTACCTAAAAGCATCGACAAATTCTCCCAATTCTGCATCTGGCGAAAACTGATAAGAATTGGGAGCAGCGAGGAGTACCTGGCGAGGACCAGGCGGGGGAGCAGTGAGGACCGAGTGGGGGAGCAGCAAGGATCAGGCTGGTCAGTGCGGTTGAGAGGACCAGGTTGGTGCAGCGAGGACTAGATTGGGAGGAGCGGTGGCGGTGACTAGGCTAGGGCGGCGGTGATCAAATTGGGAGCAGTGGCCACCAGAATGGGTGGATGAGGAGGAGGAGGAGGTGGGGGCGGAGGAGGAGGTGGTGGCTGGACTAGTAGCTGGAGGAGGTGGAGGGCATAGGTGGCCTGGCGGAGGAAGACTACGAGGAGGAGCCTGGCGGAGGAAGACAACGACTCGTTTTCAAATCAGGGATATTTTTTTACATTTGCCCATTTTCACCTGGTCCGAAAAACCCCCCAACGACAACTATTTCGGAACAGAGGGAGTAGATGGCTTCTTCTCTCTCTTTGCTTCTCAATACCATGTTCTCCTCGATGTTCTTGGAGATCTATCCGATGTAATATTATTTTGCGGTGTGTTTGTCGAGATTCGATGAATTGTGGATTTATGATCAGCTTATCTATGAATATTATTTGAATCTTCTCTGAACTCTTATATGCATGATTTGATATCTTTGTAATTCTCTTCGAATCATCGGTTTGGCTTGGCCAACTAGATTGGTTTTTCTTGCAATGGGAGAAGTTCTTAGCTTTGGGTTCAATCTTGCGGTGTCCTTTCCCAGTGACAGTAGGGGCAGGAAGGCACGTATTGTATTGTTGCCATCGAGGATAAAAAGATGGGGTTTTCATCATATTGCTTGAGTTAATTCCTCTAGATCATGTCATCTTACTTAATGCGTTACTCTGTTCTTCATGAACTTAATACTCTAGATGCAAGCAGGAGTCGGTCGATGTGTGGAGTAATAGTAGTAGATGCAGAATCATTTTGGTCTACTTGACATGGATGTGATGCCTATATTTCATAATCATTGCCTTAGATATCCTCATAACTTTGCGCTTTTCTATCAATTACTCGACAATAATTTGTTCACCCACCATATTATTTGCTATCTTGAGAGAAGCCTCTAGTGAAACCTATGGCCCCCGGGTCTGTTTTCCATCATATAAGTTTCTGATCTACTATTTTGCAATCTTTTACTTTCTGATCTATAAACCAAAAATACCAAAAATATTTACTTTATCATTTGTTTAGTTTCATCTATCTCTATCAGATCTCACTTTTGCAAGTAACCGTGAAGGGATTGACAACCCCTTTATCGCGTTGGGTGCAATTTGTTTGATTGTTTGTGTAGGTATTAGGTGATTTTTGCGTTGTCCCCTACTGGATTGATACCTTGGTTCTCTAACTGTGGGAACTAGTTATCTCTACTTTCCTGCATCACCCTTTCCTCTTCAAGGGAAAAACCAACGCAAGCTCAAGAATAGTAGGAAGAATTTCTGGCACCGTTGCCGGGGAGATCTACGCCTTACATTATTCGCCATTTGCCTCTCGTTTTCCTCCCCCCACTTCTAAAGCGATTTTCGAAAAGATTTGCCTTTTCTTGCCCCTCTTCCGTTTGTCTTCCTCGGTTGCTTTTTGTGTGCTCGTTCATTTGATCGCTTGTCTTGCTTCCATTTCTAGTCCTCCCATCATTGTTAGCACTCCGATAATGAAGTCCTCAATTTTAAACAAAGGGAGGGAGAAAATTTAAAAGATGCTTGGTATAGAATTTGCAATGCTCAAAATAGATCTACTCGAAAGCAATCTACTGCCGTTCTTCTTCGCAATTTTTATGTGGGAATTAGTCCTTGGAATAAATATGTTTTAGATACCATTACCGGGGGGTATTTCTTGGGGAGCCATACTTTTGATTCTTACAACGCTATGATAGATTTGCTAGGCCCACCACCTCTTTTGATCAATGGAACTATTTTAACCTTGGAACATGTGATGCAAAGGCTCGATATTATTGAGAATAAAATTTCTACCGTAGAGTTGATTGAAAATTTGGACAAAAAGATTCATAATCAGATTACTCAATATGGATCTAAGGTAGGAGTTACTTTAAAGAACCTTAGGGAAAAGGAACCCACAGTTAATGAAAAGATAGATCAAGATTCTACTAGAATTGGCAAACTAGAAGATATTATTACCAACTTTGGTTCCGCTTTTCCCTCCGTTAAAACTACTCAAAATCTTCCTCCTACTAAGATTGCCAAGTTTACTTACTTTCCTAAGAATAAGGGTGAATCTTCTAGTAAAGAAAATGAAGATCTCAAAACAATAAGTGTTCACCCCAATTTTTTCGATATCATTAAGGAACCAATTGCCACAAGTGAATTTCTTGATTTCTTGCCTAGGAGTTTGATCATTGATAAACCAAAAAATCTCCTAAGGATTATAAGTGTGTAATTGAAGAATTGCATACCAAATATGTCAATACCTAGATCTATTTGTGTTCTTATGCCTAGCTAGGGGCGTTGAACAATAGCGCTTGTTGGGAGGCAACCCAATTTTATTTTTGTTCTTGCTTTTTAGGTTCTGTTTTGCAATAAATAATTCATCTAGCCTCTGGTTAGATGTGGTTTTGTGTTTTAATTAGTGTTTGTGCCAATTAAGACCTTTAGGGTGGCTTACGGTGATAGTTGATTTGATCTTGCTGAAAAACAGAAACTTTTGCGCCCAGGAAAATAATTCTAATTTTTAACAGAAGCGTGATAAAATACTGATTCTTTTTGAAGAAGGTTAATAAACAAATTTCCCAGGTTTTTCTAATTTTTCAGATTTTTTGGAGTTACAGAAGTATTCAAGAGTTACAGATTACTACAGACTTTTCTGTTTTTGACAGATTCTATTTTCTATGTGTTGTTTCCCTATTTTGATGAATCTATGGGTAGTATCGGGGGGTATGAACCATGGAAAAGTTGGAATACAATAGATGTTACACCAATATAAATAAGTAATGAGTTCACAACAGTACCAAAAGTGGTGATTTATTTTCTTATACTAACGGAGCTTATGAGATTTTCTTTTGAGTTTTGTGTTGTGAAGTTTTCATGTTTTGGGTAAGGATTTGATGGACTACGGAATAAGGAGTGTCAAGAGCCTAAGCTTGGGGATGCCCAAGGCACCCCAAGGTAATATTCAAGGACAACCGAGAGCCTAAGCTTGGGGATGCCCCAGAAGGCATCCCCTCTTTCGTCTTAGTCTATTGGTAACTTTACTTGAGGCTATATTTTTATTCACCACATGATATGTGTTTTGCTTGGAGTGTCTTGTATGATATGAGTCTTTGATTTTTAGTTTGACACAATCATCCTTACTACACACACCTTTTGAGAGGGACATGCATGAATCATGATTTTTTATAATACTCTATGTGCTTCACTTATATCTTTTGAACTAGGCAATTTTGCTCTAGTGCTTCACTTATATCTTTTTAGAGCACGGCGGTGGCTTTATTTTATAGAAATTATCGAACTCTCATGCTTCACTTATATTATTTTGAGAGTCTCTAAACATCATGGTAATTTGCTTTGGTTATAAATTTAGTCCTAATATGATAGGCATCCAAGAGGGATATAATAAAAACTTTCATATAAATTGCATTGAATACTATGAGAATTTTGATTCCTTATGATAGTTTTGAGATATAAATATGGTGATATTAGTGTCATGCTAGTGAGTAATTGTGGATTTTAGAAATACTTGTGTTAAAGTTTGTGATTCCTGTAGCATGCACGTATGGTGAACCATTATGTGATGAAGTCAGAGCATGATTTATTTATTGATTGTCTTCCTTATGAGTGGTGGTCGGGGACGAGCGATGGTCTTTTCCTACCAATATATACCCCTAGGAGCATGTGCACAATACTTCATTTCGATAACTAATAGATTTTTGCAATAAGTATGTGAGTTCTTCATGACTAATGTTGAGTCCATGGATTATACCCACTCTCACCCTTCCACCATTGCTAGCCTCTATAGTACCGCGCAACTTTTGCCGGTACCATACACCCACCATATACCTTCCTCAAAACAGCCACCATACCTACCTATTATGACATTTCCATAGCCACTCCGAGATATTTTGCCATGCAACTTCCACCGTTCCGTTTAATATGACACACTTCATCATAGTCATATTTATTTGCATGATCATGTAGTTGACATCATATTTGTAGCATGGCCACCTTTCATAATTTTTTATACATGTCACTCTTGATTCGTTGCACATCTTGGTACATCGCCGGAGGCATTCACATAGAGTCATATTTTGTTCTAAGTATCGAGTTGTAATTCTTGAGTTGTAAGTAAATAAAAGTGTGATGATCTTCATTATTAGAGCATTTTCCCATGTGAGGAAAGGATGCTGGAGACTATGATTCCCCCACAAGTCGGGATGAGACTCCGGACAAAAAAAAGAGGCCATAAAAAAGAAGGCCCAAACAAAAAAGAGAGAAGGGGCAATGTTACTATCCTTTTTCCACACTTGTGCTTCAAAGTAGCACCATGATCTTCATGATAGAGAGTCTCTTATGTTGTCACTTTCATATACTAGCGGGAATTTTTCATTATAGAACTTGGCTTGTATATTCCAATGATGGGCTTCCTCAAATTGCCCTAGGTCTTCGTGAGCAAGCAAGTTGGATGCACACCCACTTAGTTTATTTTCGTTGCATGGAAGTCCCTACTCACTCACATTGATATCTATTGATGGGCATCTCCATAGCCCGTTGATATGCCTAGTTGATGTGAGACTATCTCCTTCTTTTGTATTCTCCACAACCACCATATTCTATTCCACCTATAGTGCTATGTCCATGGCTCACGCTCATGTATTGTGTGAAAGTTGAAAAAGTCAACCTTAAAAGTATGAAACAATTGCTTGGCTTGTCATCGGGGTTGTGCATGATTTGAATATTTTGTGTGATGAAGATGGAGCATAGCCAGACTATATGATTTTGTAGGGATAAGCTTTCTTTGGCCATGTTATTTTGAGAAGACATAATTGCCTTGTTAGTATGCTTGAAGTATTATTGTTTTTATGTCAATATTAAACTTTTGTTTTGAACCTTATGGATCTGAACATTCATGCCACACTAAAGAAAAATTACGTGGATAAATATGTTAGGTAGCATTCCACATCAAAAATTCTATTTTTATCAGTTACCTACTCGAGGATGAGCAGGAATTAATCTTGGGGATGCTTGATACGTTTCCAACGTATCTATAATTTTTGATTGTTCCATGCTATTATATTAACTTTTCTGGATGTTGTATATGCATTAATATGCTATTTTATATTATTTTTGGGACTAATCTATTAGCCTAGAGCCAGTGCTAGTTTATGTTTTTTCCTTGTTTTTGACTTCCGCAGAAAAGGAATACCAAACAGAGTCCAAATGGAATAAAACCTTCATGATGATTTTTCTTGCACCAGAAGACACCCAGGAGACTTGGAGTTCAAGTCAGAGGAGCCACGAGGCGGCCACAAGGGTGGAGGGCGCGCCCTAGGGGGTAGGGCGCACCCCCTGCCTTGTGGGCCCGCGGTGACTCCCCTGACCCAATTCTTTCACCTATATATTCACATATATATATATTCCCAAACCACCAGAAGCATCCACGAAAAAACTTTTCCACTGCCGCAACCTTCTGTACCCGTGAGATCCCATCTAGGGGCCTTTTCCAGCATCCTACCGGAGGGGGATTCGATCACGGAGGGCTTTTACATCAACTCTATAGCCCTTCTGATGAAGCATGAGTAGTTTACCACAGACCTACGGGTCCATAGCTAGTAGCTAGATGGCTTCTTCTCTCTCTTTGATTCTCAATACCATGTTCTCCTCGATGTTCTTGTAGATCTATCTGATGCAATATTCTTTTGCGGTGTGTTTGTCAAGATCCGATGAATTGTGGATTTGTGATCATCTTATCTATGAATATTATTTGAATATTCTCTGAATTCTTATATGCATGATTTGATATCTTTGTAATTCTCTTCGAATTATCGGTTTGGTTTCGCCAACTAGATTGGTTTTTCTTACAATGGGAGAAGTTCTTAGCTTTGGGTTCAATCTTGCGGTGTCCTTTCCTAGTGACAGTAGGGGCAGCAAGGCACATATTGTATTGTTGCCATCGAGGATAAAAGACGGGGTTTTCATCATATTGCTTGAGTTAATTCCTCTACATCATGTCATCTTACTTAATGCGTTACTCTGTTCTTCATGAACTTAAAACTCTAGATGCAGGCAAGAGTCGGTGAGTAATAGTAGTAGATGTAGAATCGTTTCGGTCTACTTGACACGGACGTGATGCCTATATTTCATAATCATTGCCTTAGATATCGTCATAACTTTGCACTTTTCTATCAATTTCTCGACAGTAATTTGTTCACCCACCGTATTATTTGCTATCTTGAGAGAAGCCTCTAGTGAAACCTATGGCCCCCGGGTCTATTTTCCATCATATATGTTTCCGATCTACAATATTAGTTTCCGATATACTATTTTGCAATCTTTTACTTTCCGATCTATAAACCAAAAATACCAAAAATATTTACTTTATCGTTTGTTTAGTTTCATCTATCTGTATCTGATCTCACTTTTGCAAGTTACTGTGAAGGAATTGACAACCCCTTTATTGCGTTGGGTGCAAGTTGTTTGATTGTCTGTGCAGGTATTAGGTTATTTGTGCATTGTCTCCTACTGGATTGATACTTTGGTTCTCTAACTGAAGGAAATAGTTATCTCTACTTTGCTGCATCACCCTTTCCTCTTCAAGGGAAAAACCAACGCAAGCTCAAGAAGTAGCAGCAACACGTATATTTTTTGGTTTATTGATGATTCATTCTGCCGCTTTACTACTTACCGAAGCATGGCACGGTCTAGCGCACACGGTCCGAATGAATAGTCCGTGTGAGATATTGGTTGCCAGTTTTTAATAATTTCCCGTTTGTAACAACATTATATCAAAACAGGTTTCAAATTTGACGAAAAAATACAATATCACAGTCTACTGGTGTCCATATATGACACCACAATAAGTTTCATGCATTTCAACTAAGTTTTGGATTTACTGAATTTCAAAAATATGCATTCTCAATGTTTTGAAATCTCTTGCACAGGGAAACATGCACCCAGGAAGACATATGATTTTGCAAGCCATTTTGGTGCACATGTAGCTCAAATTTGATTTTTGCACATTAAATCCCTAGGAAAACAATCAATGTATAAAAACGGTCGAATGATGTCTGTTTTTTTAACTTTAACACGACACTCCGTCTTTGGTCACATGTTCACTACATAAAAAGTTTGACATGCCTCAGAGTGACTGTGGTGGTGCAGGATGTGTGTGTCTGTGTGTGTGGGGTGGGGGGGTGGGGGAGGGGTCTGGCAGTACACTACGAGTAGTGAACCTCCGTGTGGGATTATTGATCATTTTGTGAGTCATATATGCCACATCAAAGTCGTGAATTGGTTATTTAAAGCATCACACAACCCTTACATACATACATGTTCAGGCCACATGGATGCATTGGTGGTCCTCTTGGACACTCTCCCTCGTGCGGTTATCAGCGACATGCCCATTCGTTAGCCCGCAAAGGTTTTTAGTTTCCACCGACAATGAGAGGCATTTGACCAAAAGGTGGATTCATCTTGGCATGTGTGTGTGGATCATGGTGAGATTCCATATCAAAGTTCGAGCACGTGCGTACACACCCTCCCATCGGCTTGAAGTGAGGGGGCTACGCATCGTGCGTTTTCGGTTTGCAAAGCAGGTGCCACGTCAAAGTTGTGCATTGGGTATTCAAACATGACATAACACACGGGCACATGCACGCGGTGGTTTTGTCCTATGACACTCACTCGCGCGTGCCTCTCTCTATGGGCCCACGAGGCCGCCATCGACCAGTTGAATGTACAACGAGAGAGAGGTTAATTTGACCAACAAGGATGGTTCTTTTTGGTTTGTGCTACGTATATGCATGGTAGGAGTATGTACATCTCAAAGAGGGGGCAACATGAATACTCTCTATATATGCGTGTCACAACCTCGCTCCATGTAGGGACTTTCCGGTTCCCAAGGCAGGCGCCACATCAAAGTTGTACATTATATTGTTATTCAAACATCACGCAATACCATGCATGCTGTGGTTGCCCTATAGGAACTCACTCGCGTGTGGCACTTCCATCCGTGGGCATGCGAGGTTGTCCTCCATCACTTTGACCCAACGAGAGAGAGGTTAATTTGACCATCAAGGAATGATTCTTTTTTTGGTTTGTGCTATATAGTAGAAGTACATATATACCACACATCAAATGGGGCGTACATATAGCACATACCACACATCATGAACCTCGCGCTCTCTGCGGGGACTTTTTGGTGTCCTATATATGTGGTGCCACATCAAAGTTTTGCATTGCGTATTCAAACATCACACAACACCTCTTTGGGCCACATGTAGACGGTGGTACATAGTCCTATATAGGATGATCACTCGCGTGCAATGTACGCTTCGCTTCTGTGCTGGGCCCGCGAGTTCGTCGTCCATCACTGAGGGAGTCCTGGATTAGGGGGTCTCCGGACAGCCAGACTATATCCTTTGGCCGGACTGTTGGACTATGAAGATACAAGATTGAAGACTTCGTATTGTGTTTGGATGGGACTCTCCTTGGCATGGAAGGCAAGCTAGGCAATACGGATATGTATATCTCCTCCTTTGTAACCGACCTTGTGTAACCCTAGCCCCCTCCGATGTCTATATAAACCGGAGGGTTTTAGTCCGTAGGACAACATACAATCATACCACAGGCTAGCTTCTAGGGTTTAGCCTCTCCGATCTCGTGGTAGATCAACTCTTGTACTACTCATATTATCAAGAATAATCAAGCAGGACGTAGGGTTTTACCTCCATCAAGAGGGCCCGAACCTGGGTAAAACATCGTGTCCCCTACCTCCTGCTACCATCCGCCTTAGACGCACAGTTCAGGACCCCCTACACGAGATCCACTGGTTTTGACACCGACATTGGTGCTTTCATTGAGAGTTCCTCTGTGTCATCACCGTTAGGCTTGATGGCTCCTTCGATCATCGATAGCGATGCAGTGCAGGGTGAGACTTTTCTCCCCGGACATATCTTTGTATTCGGCGGCTTCGCACTGCAGGCCAACTTGCTTGGCCATCTGGAGCAGATCGAAAATTACGCCCCTGGCCACCAGGTCAGGTTTGGAAGTTTAAACTACACAGCCGACATCCGTGGAGACTTGATCTTCGACGGATTCGAGCCCCTGCCGAGTGCGCCGCACGTTCACGATGAGCATGATTTAGCTCTACCATCGGACAATGTTCAGGAGACCGCACCGGCAACCGCTCTGACCCTCAATTTGGAGCCAATTGTGCCATCCATGGACGGGTGGATAGACCCCGCCACGAGGCCGTATTCTCAGCGGCGATCGAGCCGAGTATCGACCTTACCCTTCACGGGAGCCGTGACGCCGGACTGCCAGATTTTTCCCTAGCCACGGACTCTGAACCGCCTGCACCCGTGCCTATCGAATCCGGCTGGGCACCGATCATGGAGTTCACCTCCGCGGATATCTTTCAGCACTCGCCCTTCGGCGACATACTGAACTCATTAAGGTCTCTTTCCCTGTTAGGACAGTCCTGGCTGAACTATGTTCGGCAGGATTGGGATGCGGATGGCGAAGAAATTCGCCGCCCACCCACCACCCACTTAGTAGCCACTATCGACAATTTGACCGACATGCTCGACTTCGACTCCGAAGACATCGATGGTATGGACGACGATGCGGGAGACGAAGAGGAACCACTGCCCACAGGGCACTGAATAGCCACCTCATCATACGATATATACATGGTGGACACACCCAAAGAAGGCAATGGCGACGGGACGGCGGAGGATGACCCCTCCAAGAAGCAACCCAAGCGCCGACGTCAGTGGCGCCGCTCTAAGTCTCGCCAAAGCAAAAGCGGTGACACCGGCATAGGAGATAATAGCACTCCGGACAGTGTCGAAGACGACAACAATCCCCTCCAGCAAGATTTAGAGCAGGAGGATGGAGAAGCCAGCCCTCCCGAGAGAGCGGCAGATGGAGAGGCGGAGGATGATAATTACATGCCTCCCTCCGAAGATGAGGCAAGCCTCGGCGATGACGAATTCGTCATGCTGGAGGATCCCATCAAGCAAGAGCGCTTCAAGCGCCGGCTTATAGCCACGGCAAATAGCCTTAAGAAAAAGCAGCAACAACTTCAAGCTGATCAAGATTTGCTAGCTGACAGATGGACTGAAGTCCTTGCGGCCGAGGAATATGAACTCAAACGCCCCTCCAAGAGTTACCCAAAGCACAAGTTGCTACCCCGACTAGAGGAGGAAGCATTAAAACCTACATCTCCAACATATGATGCGGCTGATCGGCCACCTCGTGGCCGCGACAGAGAGGCATTTCAGCCAAAAACTCAGCCCGCACCCCGACGCCACTCAAATAAAAATGACAAGGCACGGGGAAACATGCTAGACCTGCAAGACGTATTGGAGGACAAAGAAAAACATGCAAGATCGATCTATGGATCACGGGGTCACGCCACTACGCGAGACGACAATCGTCACGCCGGATACAATAAAAGTAAATCCGGCCAGGCCGAACATAGCGGACAAGACTCATTCGAGCTACGCCGCGACATAGCCCACTACATAGGTGCCGCACACCCCATAGGCTTCACAGATGAAGTAATGGATCACCAAATCCCAGAGGGTTTCAAACCTGTAAATATCGAATCATACGACGGCACAAAAGATCCTGCGATATGGATCGAGGACTTCCTCCTCCACATCCACATGGCCCGCGGTGACGATCTACACGCCATCAAATACCTCCCACTCAAAGTCAAAGGACCAGCTCGACATTGGCTCAACAGTCTGCCAGCAGAATCCATTGGCTGTTGGGAAGATCTGGAAGCCGCATTCCTCGACAACTCCAGGGCACTTATGTGCGACCACCAGATGCCGATGACTTGAGCCACATAATTCAGCAGCCAGAGGAATCGGCCAGGAAATTCTGGACACGGTTCCTGACAAAGAAAAATCAAATCGTTGACTATCTGGATGCAGAGGACCTAGCAGCTTTTAAGCACAACATCCGCGACGAGTGGCTCGCCCGGCACCTTGGCCAGGAAAAGCCAAAATCTATGGTAGCCCTCACGACACTCATGACCCACTTTTGCACGGGAGAAGACAGCTGGCTGGCTCGTAGCAATAATATATCAAAGAACCATGGTACTTCGGATACCAAGGATGGCAATGGCAGGTCACGTCACAACAAACACAAGCGCCGCATCAACAACGACAATACCGAGGATACGATAGTCAATGCCGGGTTCAGAGGCTCTAAACCCGGTCAGCGGAAAAAGCCATTCAAAAGAAGCACTCCGGGCCCGTCCAGTTTGGACCGTATACTCGATCGCTCGTGTCAAATACACGACACCCCCGACAAGCCAGCCAACCACACCAACAGGGATTGTTGGGTGTTCAAGCAGGCCGGCAAGTTAAATGCCAAAAACAAAGATAAGGGGTCACATAGCGATGACGAGGAGGAGCCCCGGCAGCCAAACACCGGAGGGCAGAAGAGGTCCCCCCCACAAGTGCGGACGGTGAATATGATATACGCAACCCACATCCCCAAGAGGGAGCGGAAGCATGCGCTAAGGGACGTATATGCGTTGGAGCCAGTCGCCCCAAAGTTCAACCCATGGTCCTCCTGTCCGATCACCTTTAATCGCAGGGACCACCCCACTAGTATCCGTCATGGCAGATTTGCCGCACTGGTCCTAGACCCAATCATTGACGGATTTCACCTCACTCGAGTCCTTATGGATGGCGGCAACAGCCTGAACCTGCTTTATCAGGACACAGTGCGCAAAATGGGTATAGACCCCTCAAGGATCAAACCCACAAAAACGACCTTCAAAGGCGTCATACCAGGTGTAGAGGCCCATTGCATAGGCTCAGTCACACTGGAAGTGGTCTTCGGATCCCCGGATAACTTCTGAAGCAAGGAGTTAATCTTCGATATAGTCCCGTTCCATAGTGGCTATCATGCACTGCTCGGGCGAACCGCATTTGCAAGATTCAATGCGGTACCGCATTATGCATACCTCAAGCTCAAGATGCCAGGACCTCGGGGGGTCATCACAGTCAATGGAAACACAGAGCGCTCTCTCCGCATGGAGGAGCACACTGCGGCCCTTGCAGCAGAGGCACAAAGCAGCCTCTTAAGGCAATCCACCAGTTCGGCGATTAAGGACCCGTACACCTTCAAGCGCGCCCGGAGTAATCGGCAACAAGACCACCTGGCACGTTCTGAGCTCGCATAGCAATGCGGCCCCCACCCCAGTCCTAGCCAAACGGCGAAATCCGTGCCACGCGTACATAATTACGCATTGAAAATACCATGGGCACAGGTGGGGAGGGGGGGCACGACTACGACACACCCCAAGATGCGGCTCAACCGCACTAGGGGTTTCCCGCTATGTTATCTTTCTTTCTTTCAGGATTTTAATCTCTGGAAGCCCCGTCCGACAGTATGATGCCCGAACACATGATACAACAACCAAGGAGGCAAAAAGCTATGCCGCATCAAGGAATTCTCAGGTGGTCTCTGATAACGAGTGAAAAACCTGCTTTAAATACCATTCCTCAGCTTGCCCTTGGAGGGGACATGTCAAATAGTACTACTTTTTTCTTATCGCACTACTTGTATCATTCTGCTTTGACGCACCTTTTTGAACAAACAACGCATATCACTAGACTATTATCACATTCTCCATTCTTCCTTTATATATATATATATATATATATATATATATATGTTCATTCATGACATTCAGCACCCGTACACTCTGGTACGGCCAATACGCCAGGGGCTTAAGCATACCCCATAATATGGCATGAGAAGTCCGAACACTTTCAACAGTGTGGCACCCCGAACTATAACATTATATGCATCAGCTCCGAATCATGTCTTGGGTCAATAGTTGGGTTTGCCCGGCTCCCATGTTTTGGTACCTTACGTTCCGCTATATCGGCTAAGGTAGCACTGGGAGAACTACTGCGATTGTGCCCCGGTTCAGCTGGGCTAAGCACCTCAGTAGAGAAAGCTAAAACTGACTGTCATGATAAGGCGAGAGCTGGTCGCTGTTTGAGAGGTCTCGAGTCCCTAAAGACTTATGCCGCTTACAGCGAGGAGTGGACTTTGTCCGTCTTAAGGCGTGTATAGCGCCCCGAATTCAGCCTTCCGAATAGTAGGGGCTTCGCCAAAATTTAAAATTGTAGAATTCTATGGCTAAGTGAGAGTGATAAAGCATTATAGTCTGATTGCCTTGTTCGTTGTGCTGAACACCTCCCTCGAAGGACCCAATAATGGGAAAAAGAGTGCTCAGATTTATCCCGAACACCCCAGCACTCGTGGCATGGGGGCAGAAGCCGACGACTGGCCATCTCTCAGATTTGATAAACAACCGCACAGAAGGTAATATTTTAAATTCAAACAAGCGTTGCATAGCGCATATGAACAAATTTTCATAATACAGGATCACATGAGCAAGTTCATTCAAAAATTACATCTTTTGCACACTCGTCCGCCACAAGACGGGCACCCTTCAGGACACCCTCATAATACATTTCGGGGTGGCGATGCTCCTTGCCCTGTGGCGGACCCTCCTTCACCAGCTTCTCGGCGTTCATCTTGGCCCAGTGCACCTTCACACGAGCAAAGGCCCGACGTGCACCTTCTATGCAGACGGACCACTTGATGACTTCCAGCCGTGGACAGGCATCCACAAGCCGCCTCACCAGGCCGAAGTAGCTGTTGGGAAGGGAGTCGCCAGGCCACAGCCGGACTATAAGGCCCCTCATGGCCTGTTCGGCCGCCTTGTGCAGCTCGACCAGTTGCTTCAGCTGGTCGCTCATAGGCATCGGGTGTTCGGTCCCAGTATACCGAGACCAGAACAACTTCTCCGTCGAGCTTCCCTCCTTGGCCTGGTAAAATTTTGCGGCATCCGACACGATGCGGGGCAAATCTGCGAATGCTCCTGGAGAGCTCCGGACTCGGGTAAGTAACAAGTAATTTACTTTCACATGCTTGCTTTGCATATTGAATGCCTTACCTGCCGCTATCTTCCTCATCGCCTCAATTTCCTGGAGGGCCTTTTGGGCTTCAGCCTTGGCATTCTTTGTGCTCTCGAGGGCCGCGGCAAGCTCGGACTCTCGTGTCTTCGAGTCAAGCTCCAAAGCCTCGTGCTTCTTCACGAGAGCCTGGAGCTCTCGCTGCACCTCGCCCACCCGTGCCTCTTGCTTTTCCCACTCGGTGCGCTCCTTGGCCGCTTTGTTTTCGGCCTCGGACATCGCTTGCTTCATAGTTGCCACTTCAGCCATGGCCCCTGGCACATTCATGATGATCCTGTCATTTCGCAACCACATTTTCTTTTATATATAGAGAAGGTATTACTTACCTTTGTTCTCCTCGAGCTGCCTCTTGGCAAGGCTGAGCTCTTTCTCGGTCCCCTCGAGGTCCCGCTTCAGTGCGGCGACCTCCGCAGTCAGTGCGGCAGAGGTCAGCAGCGAAGCCTGCATACGAATATAGACATACTTATTTTAGACTCCTGCAGATATTATTTGATCCTCTATTCGGCTTTTCTTTGTGAACACCAAACAGAGCATCAGGGGCTACTGTCTATGCGGTAATATTTTCCTATATTTTAAATACTTACCTCAAAGCCTATTAGAAGGCTGGCACAGGCTTCAGTCAGTTCGCTCTTGGCGGACTGAACCTTCTTGATCACCTCACTCATAATAGTGCGGTGCTCTTCGTCGATGGGTGCGCCGCGAAGCGCTCCCAGCAGGTTGTCCGGTGCCTCTGGATGGACAAAGGTCACCGGCACGGGCGGCTTGCTCCTTTTGGAAGGGGGCCGCCTGCCCGAGTCCGAAACCACTGGAGGTTCGGGCGCGGTGTTCGGCTGAGAGCCAAACTCGGAGCCCCCGGGAGCCTTGCTCCCTTTGCTCCTGGAGTCCAGAAGGTCGCCTTGAGGCGCCTCCGGGACTGTCTCCCCTTGGCTCGGTGCCCCTTGAGACAATACCTCGGCATTGTCCGTAGGGCAAGGGGAGGAGGCGGTTGGAAGTGTATCACTATTCATGTCCGACGAGTCCAAGGAACCGTCCGACGATGATACATCGATATGGGCTTGGGGCGGACTGCATAATCATATTCGACATTAGGAGAAGCAGTGCGACAAAGGTATGCTATGAGTTACTCTGGTATCCGAATACTTACGACTTCGCCAGGGGCTTGGCCCTGAGCAGCGACTCGTCTTCGCCGTCAGCGGTGGTGGTGGAGCAGTCCGGAAGGAGAGTCCTTCCCTTCCTGGACCCTTCGGCCTCCCCGGTTGGGGCGGCCTTCCTTTTCTTGTCTCCCCCGGCTGGAGGGGGAGAATCTTCATCTTCCTTCTCCTCGTTTTCACGGGACGAGTGTGCCTTGGAGGTATCAGACGATGAGTCCGATACCACCTGGCGCCGGGAACTCTTTCGGGTTCCCTTGGCTTTCTTCTTGGTCTTCTCCGGCACCTCATAGGGAGCCGGAGTCCGCATCTCCGTCAGGAGAGCGTCTGTGGGGTCTTCGGGCAGAGGGGCCGGACAGTTAATCTGCTCCGATATCTCCACCCAGTCCTGACAAAGGCATGGGAGCTCAGACCCTACACATGGTTAAGCTATGGGAAATAAACACCCTACCAGATGTACAGAACTTACCGGATTCGCAGAACGCTTCGCGCTTAGCCGTAGGTCCTCGGTAAGAGAAGGAGGGACCTCGGCGCCCTTGAACAGCACCCTCCAGATGTCTTTATGCGTCATGTCGAAGAGCTCGCTTAGAGTCTGGTGTTGGGCCGGGTCGAACTCCCATAAGTTGAAATCCCGTTGTTGACACGGGAGGATCCGGCGGAAGAGCATGACCTGGACTATGTTGACAAGCTTAAGTTTCTTGCTTGTCATGTTCTGGATACACTTCTGGAGTCCGTCCAGCTCCACCGATGAACCCCAGGACAGGCCCTTCTCCTTCCAGGAAGTGAGCCACGTGGGGATTCCGGATCGAAACTCGGGGGCCGCCACCCAGTTGGTGTCGCATGGCTCGGTGATGTAGAACCACCCCGATTGCCACCCCTTTATGGTCTCCACGAAGAAGCCCTCGAGCCATATAACATTGGGCATTTTGCCCACCATGGCTCCGCCGCATTCCGCTTGTTGGCCACCAACCACCTTCGTCTTGATATTGAAGGTCTTCAGGCACATGCCAAAGTGGGGCTGGATGTGGAGGAAAGCCTCGCACACGACGATGAACGCCGAGATGTTGAGGATGAGATTCGGGGCCAGATCATGAAAGTCCAGCCCATAATAGAACATGAGGCCGCGGACGAATGGATGGAGGGGAAACCCCAGTCCGTGGATGAAGTGGGGGAGGAAAACCACCCTTTCATGAGGTTCCGGGGTAGGGACGACCTGCCCCGCGACTGGCAGCCGGTGCGCGATATCCGCGGCCAAGTATCCGGCTCCATGTAGCTTTTTGATGTGTCCCTCCGTGACGGAGGAGGCCATCCACTTGTGTAACACCCCGGATGTAATTTACCTAATATGTACTCCAACTCTTGCCGTTTCCGGCGCTAAGTTATTTTATTTTCTCGGGTTCGGGTTTTTGTCTCCGTGTGTTGTTGTCATTGTCATGCATCTCATATCATGTCATCATGTGCATTGCATTTGCGTACGTGTTCGTCTCATGCATCCGAGCATTTTCCCCATTGTCCGTTTTCCATTCCGGCGCTCCGTTCTCCTCCGGTGGTCATTTCTACCTTTCTTTCGTGTGTGGGTTAAACATTTCCGGATTGGATCGAGACTTGCCAAGCGGCCTTGGTTTACTACCGGTAGACCGCCTGTCAAGTTTCGTACCATTTGGACTTTGTTTGATGCTCCAACGGTTAACCGAGGGACCGAAAAGGCCTCGTGTGTGTTGCAGCCCAACACCCTTCCAATTTGGCTCAAAACCCACCAAAGCCCTCTCCATCATCTAGAGCGTTCGATCACGACCGCGTGGCCGAAAACCGCACCTCATTTGAACACTCCTAGCTCCCTCTATGCCTACAAATAGCCCCCTCCAAAATCCATGGGTTCTCCTCCCCCGAAACCCTAAAAAATCACCTTGCGCCGCGCCGGACATGTCTGGTACGGCTGGACAAAGCACACCGCCGCCGCCCGATGAATCCCTACGTGCCACTTGTCGCCGCACCGCCTCCCGCGCCGCCGGCCCGCGAGCCCGGGTCAGGCCCCCGCGGCCCGGGTCCTCCCCGCCGCCTCCTCGCTCCAGGCGCGTCGCCCCGACGCCGGAGCTGCTCGCCGCGCCACCACGCTGTCTCGCCAGCGAGCTTGGAGCTCCGCGCCAGCCACCGCCCGACGCCGGCCGGACCTCACCGCCGCGCGCCCGCACCACGGAAGCCAAGCCCCGCCGCCGTCTGCACCAACTCCGGCCACCTCGCTGACCTCGTCCCCCCCTCCTCTGACCGGCTTGTCTCCGGTGAGCTCGAGCTCCAAGTCCGGCCGACGAACCTCGGGGCGCGTGCACCCCGGATCTGGATCTGAGATTTAAATCTCGGGTTGACTTTTATCCCTAACCCTAATTATTTTGCTATGTTCATCGTGCCGTAACTTTGCATCCGTAGATCCGTTTTGGGCGTGTAGCATATCAAAATGTTCGCCTCAGAGAGCACATTATTTCATCTCATTGAATCATTTTCATTTGAGTTCATCTTGATGCCCGAAATGCTGTTGGAAGAGTGCTATTTGAGTTAATTGTCAGATCTGCTGCTCCAAATAGCTATTTCTCATTTTTGCCATGATTAATGTGTGCATGATATGCCCCTGAGCTCTACATGAGTTTTATTATATGATTTGCCATCTTTCCAGAGGTTCCATCCATGTGCTTGTGTTAAGTGTGGTGACTAGCACCAGCTTGCAAAGTGGTGCATTCATTAATGCTGATTTCAGGGACTTAGCAATTCCACTAAGTCCTTGATCTGTTTTTATCAATATGCCATATGTTCATGTTGTTTCCTAGTGATCCGTGCCTCTTTTGAGGATGATCAGTAAGGGTGTTTTGTTAATCTTGTAGTGCTCTATCCATCCATGTCTTTGTTTGCAATTATGGAGCACCCTAGCTTGAGTCAATCGAGCTCTACTTTTGCTATTTCGTGAATCTGGGCAGATTGTCTACTTGTTAGCAATTTTGCCGAGGATGTTGTAGTTGATCCGTGCATGCTATGTTGTTGTTCTTTCCATGTCTAGCTTGTATAATGTGTATTCTTAATGGGTGTATGCTTAGATTGTCATGCCATGCTCTGTAGTGAGTGCATCGAGCTCGTAAACATGCCTACTTGATATCTGATTTGCATGCTCTAGTTTTTCTCTAAGTCTGTGATCTGATTATGTTTTTGCCATGTTCACATGCTTGCAATTGTATTTTATGATCCCTTTTGGCTCTAGATCACTAAGGGACTTTTGTTAAGATCTTTGAGCAGCTCCATTCCATGCCTTAGTTTGCCATGTTAAGTTCCTGTAGCATATAGTTTTCTTGCTCCAAAGTGTGCTACCTGATCTGAAATTCCAGACAAGTGTTAATTTCACTAAGTCTGAGATCTGTTTACCAATTGCACTTTTGCCACGCTTGTTTGAACCTGTTAAAGGATGAATTGGCCGTAGCTCAGTGTTCATCTTGTGTTAAGCATCATGAATGGATCCCTGCCATTTATTTTGTTGCCATGTTTGGGTGTTGTAGCATGTTCAACTTGTTGCATTTATATGGCTACTTGATGTATATCGCAGACCGGTGCCATATTTGAATTGCTTGCCATTTCCAAACTGTGTCTCCGATTCCGGTGTTCTTTATATCGATTTCAACCGAAATCATCTCTTGTCAAATCTTGCATATGCATCACATATCGCATCCCGCATAGCATATCATGTTTGCATCATGTTGTTTGAGCTTTGCACGTGGTTGATTGTGTCATTTTTGCTTGTTTGTCTTGTTTGGGTAGAGCCGGGAGATGAGTTCGCCAATGAGGAGCCCGTTGAGTTTGCTTTCGAGGATCCAGTCAACTCTGACAACTTTGCAGGCAAGATGATCATACCCTCGAAATCACTTCTATCTTTGCTTTGCTAGATGCTCGCTCTTTTGCTATGCCTATGCTATGATGCCTACCACTTGCTTATCTTGCCTCCCAAATTGCCATGTCAAACCTCTAACCCACCATGTCCTAGCAAACCGTTGATTGGCTATGTTACGGCTTTGCTCAGCCCCTCTTATAGCGTTGCTAGTTGCAGGTGAAGATTGGATACCGTTCCTTATTGGAACATTATTTTCTTATTGGGATATCATTATATTATCTTGTTATCTTAATGCATCTATATACTTGGTAAAGGGTGGAAGGCTCGGCCTTTTAGCCTAGTGTTTTGTTCCACTCTTGCCGCCCTAGTTTCCATCATATCGGTGTTATGTTCCCGGATTTTGCGTTCCTTATGCAGTTGGGTGATAATGGGAACCCCTTGACAGTTCTCCTTGAATAAAGCTCCTCCAGCAATGCCCAACCTTGGTTTTACCATTTGCCACCTAGCCTCTTTTTCCCTTGGGTTTCCAGAGCCCGAGGGTCATCTTATTTAAACCCCCCCGGGCCAGTGCTGCTCTGAGTGTTGGTCCAAACAGAGCCACTTGCAGCGCCACCTTGGGGCAACTCGAGGTTTGGTTTTAGTTGTACGTAGTGTTCATCTGAGTGTGCCCTGAGAACGACATATGTGCAGCTCCTATCGGGATTTGTCGGCACATTCGGGCGGTGTTGCTGGATTTGTTTTAACTTGTCAAAGTGTCTTGTAGAACCGGGATACCGAGTATGATTGGAATGTCTCGGGAGAAGGTATATCCTTCGTTGACCGTGAGAGCTTGTCATGGGCTAAGTTGGGACACCCCTGCAGGGATTTGAACTTTCGAAAGTCGTGCCCGCGGTTATGGGCAGATGGGAATTTGTTAATGTCCGGTTGTAGAAAACCTGAAGTTGACCTTAATTAAAATACATCAACCGCGTGTGTAACCGTGATGGTCTCTTTCCGGCGGAGTCCGGGAAGTGAACACGGTGTTGGAGTTATGCTTGACGTAGGTTGTTCTAGGTTCACTTCTTGATCATAGTTGTTCGATCGTGTTTTTGCCTTCTCTTCTCGCTCTCTTTTGCGAATAGGTTAGCCACCATATATGCTAGCCGCTTGCTACAACTCCACATCATACTTTTACCTTACCCATAAGCTTAAATAGTCCTGATCGCGAGGGTGTGAGATTGCTGAGTCCCCGTGACTCACAGTTACTTCCAAAACCAGCTTGCAGGTGCCGTTGAACCGGGCAGGTGACGCAACCAAGCTCAGGAGGAGCTCGATGAAGATCTTGTCCTTTGTGTTGTTTCGTTCTAGTTGATCAGTAGTGGAGCCCAGTTGGGGTCGATCGGGGACCTTGTCACATTTGGGGTTCTTCTTTTATTTTGGTTTCGTAGTCGGACCTTGATTGTATTTGGATGTTGTAATGCTTTATTCATGTAATTATGTGAAGTGGCGATTGTAAGCCAACTATGTATCTCTTTCCCTTATGTATTACATGGGTTGTGTGAAGATTACCTCACTTGCGACATTGCTTTCAATGCGGTTATGCCTCTAAGTCGCGCTTCGACACGTAGGAGATATAGCCGCATCGAGGGCGTTACAACTTGCCTCCCACTCCGGACATGTTCGGAGAGAGTTGAGGAGAAGGATGTGGACTTGGGCGTTGGAGCTCGAGTGCGCGAGAATGGATGAGCAAGGAGGAAGAAGGCGTGGGTAGGAAAAGGTGAGACCTTATCCCTTTATAAGGGCGGATGAAACTATGCGCCCCACTAGCCTGGTAAAACTCGCTTATCCCCCAAGCGCCGTAATTGGTGGCGCGGTTGGGTTACCCACGCCCGTATTGATGAGAATCCCGTAATAAGGGGAACACGATCCCTGCTTTGACAAGACGTGTCAAGAAACTGCCTCGCGTTATGTGCGGGGCTGGTTAAAGAAAAATGGTTCGAATAATTACCGGGCCATGGCCTGATGTCATGCTGCTAAAACGTGTTAGCAGATTAGATTTGTGGGAATATTATTCTCTCTACGGTGGTATGTGGAACTTATTTTGCAGGGTCGGACACTATCCTTGTATTCAAACTCTTCTGTGATGTATTCGGAGGTGGAACCCGCCTTGCAATGCCGAAGACAACACTGCACGCCGGACTCATCATCATTGAAGCCTGGTTCAGGGGCTACTGAGGGAGTCCTGGATTAGGGGGTCTCCGGACAGCCGGACTATATCCTTTGGCCGGACTGTTGGACTATATCCTTTGGCCGGACTGTTGGACTATGAAGATACAAGATTGAAGACTTCGTCTCGTATCCGGATGGGACTCTCCTTGGCGTGGAAGGCAAGCTAGGCAATACGGATATGTATATCTCCTCCTTTGTAACCGACCTTATGTAACCCTAGCCTACTCCGGTGTGTATATAAACCGGAGGGTTTTAGTCTGTAGGACAACATACAATCATACCACATGCTAGCTTCTAGGGTTTAGCCTCTCCGATCTCGTGGTAGATGAACTCTTGTACTACTCATATTATCAAGAATAATCAAGCAGGACGTAGGGTTTTACCTTCATCAAGAGGGCCCGAACCTGGGTAAAACATCGTGTCCCCTGCCTCCTGTTACCATCTGCCTTAGATGCATAGTTCGGGACCCCCTACCCGAGATCCGCCGGTTTTGACACCGACAATCACTTTGACCCAGCGAGAGAGGTACGTTTGGCGAACAAGGAGGATTAGTTCTTTTTAGGGCTGTGTTACTAGGTGTATAGTACATGTCAAAGGGGGGGGGGTGACCAGCATATATATACACATACTAGGTGTCACATGAACCTTAGTCTGTGTGGGGACTTTGCGGTTTTTTAGTCAAATGCCACATCAAAGTTGTGCATTAGGTATTCAAACCATCACAACACACCTCTCATATATATATATATATATATATATATATGTTCTAGCACATGTGCAATCACCATGGTTGTTGTCCTATATATGGCACTCACTCACGCGTTTATCGGCGATGCTTCCATCTGTCGGCCTGCTTGGTCCATCACTTTCACCGACAGCGCGAGAGAGGTTAACTAATTTGACTTAGGATGGGATTAATTTTTTGTTTGTATCATGATATAGATCATGTGATGTGAGATTACATATATATATATATATATATATATATATATATATATATATATAATAGCGCATGTGTACACATGAATCCATCCCGCTGGATCGGGGGGGGGGGGGGGGCGAGCACATGACACGTCATGAACGACCTCTTGCTCTATGTTGGGACCTCTTTGGTTTTCAACGCATGCACCACATTAATGTTGTAAATTGGGTGGGATATTCAACACATATGCATGCATCACCCACCTCTATAAATATGTTCGGGACATATGCATGCAATGGTTGTCTTTGGACACACTTTCACTCGCTTGGTTATGGGCGGCAAGCCTATATATATTTGTGGGCCCACGTGGGCGTCCATCATTTCGACCAACGACGAGAAAGGTTACTAGGGTGTATTCTTATTCTTTGCTTCGAGTTACCGTATAGTAGGTCGACCATTCCAAGCCTAATTAAGTTTCAGCGCATGCTACGCGTCGTGAACCCTCGCTCAGTGTGGGGATTTTACGGTTCCAAAGCATGGTGCCACATCAAATTTGCGCATTGAGTATTCAAACACCACACACACCACTTCCATATACATACCTGGGCCACATGCACATAGTGGGTTTGTCATCATACAATACTCCAGCACAAGGTTATCGGTGACAAGCTAGCCCATTTTGCGGGGCCGTGTGGACGTCCATCACTTTGACCAACAACGAGTAGGAGATGTTGTACGACCAAGTTGGATTCTGCTTGGTCTGTGTTACAGTACGTCTTGGTGAGATGCCCTTCCCCCGACGTGTGTGTGGGGGGGGGGGCGCTACTTCACACTACGTGCAACCTCCATGGGGTTGGGGAAGTCCGGTTAATCTGCGAGGCACACGTGCCACATCAAAGTTGTGAATGGTAGTTAAATATCACACCACACCCTTTTCATACATATGGTGAGGAAATTGATAGAGATTGTTACTAAAATGGGTCAAAAGACATCAATCGAACTGATAGTGAACTGCAAGATGGTAAGTAAGAACTCTGTAGCCTTCTTTTTACTGCCCGTAATGAATTGTGTTAGATGACAATGTCTGAATCTTTTTTCCTTTGCAGTGGATCCTGAAGCAGTTTACTCAAGATTACCTCTCAAACTACATGATTGGTGGCCGACCATCACAAGGGGTTAGACTAGAGTCGTGCGTGCCTTCTGCATCCAGGAGAGCACAATAGGACCATTCCGCGTCACCTTGTTCAGAAACCAGAATGTATGTCACCTCTTTCTTTACCATCTGTAATAGTACAAGTATAGAACCCTGG
The DNA here is from genome assembly GCF_018294505.1 of Triticum aestivum. Classification (NCBI taxonomy): domain Eukaryota; kingdom Viridiplantae; phylum Streptophyta; class Magnoliopsida; order Poales; family Poaceae; genus Triticum; species Triticum aestivum. Next base: position 470,969,091 of record NC_057797.1, on the reverse strand, counting down.
TTCATCATTCTTTATTTGGTGCTTATGTAATTCTTGAACATATGTAGCTGTGAATCGAATAATACATTGGTTGTTTGAACCTGATGGATATGAATAAAGCTACAGCCTACTTTCAAGATCAAATTAGGTACAATTTTAAATAGCAGCAATTAGGGTGAAATTACGATATGCAGGTCATTACGGCGCACACGGTCTATAAAGCACATCATGTGCGATATACATCATAATTTGACATGGTTCACAGAGAGGAAACATGTGTAACAATGCACACAGTTGCCGTTTGCAAAGTGTGTGTGATGTTAAACACTATCACAAATGGTGCGGGGAAACTAAATGTGTGTGATTATCTACCTATCATACATGGTTTACAAACATGAACTGTTTGTGATGTGCCAGGCATCATAAACATAGAGCCAGTTTGGTACATGCTTGGAATGTGGCTGGTTTTAGGTAAAACCACAAAACTCCGACTGCGATGGCTATGCGAGCACAAACGAGTAGCAAGGATGAAACATTTGGGATATTTGAGATATCAGAAACGGTTATATAGTGACAACTGTATGCATCAAGGCTCCCTATCCCCGACGGTTTCTGAGTCGTGTGGGAAGGACCCCCCTATCGTACTCACTCACTTGGCGACGGTTCCAAATGCCGCCCCGGAAAGGGGTTAAGAACCGTTTGTATAGCACCTCGCTGTACCAGTGATCTCTTCACCGAACTAGTGCACCTATACAATTTACCATTGTATTTGGTGTGTCAGGGACACAAGATACTCTTTGTTATTTGGTTCTAGGGTTGTTTGAGAGAGACCATATTTATCCTATGCCTCCCACGGATTGATAAACCATAGGTCATCCACTTGAGGGAAATTTGCTACTGTCCTACAAAACTCTACGCTTGGAGGCCCAACACGAGTATATGAGAACAAGTTGTGTAGTAGACATTAGACCCCCACTACGATCCAGAGAGAGAGGGAGATAGAGAGCCAACCATGTGATACACCACCTGACGAGGAACTATGGTTGTTAAGCGAGTTTTGTCCTTATGAATCGCTGGGCAGCCCCCAACATGACGAGGCTCATCTAAGGCTGCTCAAGTCAGCATGTAAGGTGGCCATGGACAACAATCAATTAGTCGGGGAATCCAGAACCTCGAAGATCGAATTTAGGACCTCAAAGATTGCTAGCAGCTAGTCCTCACATACGAGGACAATCTAAAAGGTGATCGAGTGGAGGGCGGCCAAGAGGGAACTGGCCAGGCACGCCCAGGACCTAATGAAGACATGGATGTCATTACAGACCACAGTGCGGTTTCTAAACACACATGGGCAAAGAATATACACCCTAGTGCGGGAGATCGGTCGCCCTGTCATGATAACCGGTGGGTAGATGGCCTGCAAGTGCACAAGGTTTAGTTGTAGCCTTTTCGAAGTAAGAGTATCGATCCCACGGGGAGCACATGAATTAGGTGTTGCCACTTGTAGTGAATTATGGATTTCTGTCTGCAAGTAATTGTAGACTCCAAATAAAGTGAGGGCGGAAATAAACGATTGTTTTGGTGAAGAGTGAACTAAAAGTAAATAACATAAAAAGTTGTAAAAACGGTAGCACAAGTAACAAGTGGAATTGAAAAGGGAGTAAGGCATTCTCAGGGATTCTGGAATTCCCGTTGGTATGTTTCTAACGTAACCTATGCATTAGCATCATATTTTTCTGGATACTTTAGCCATTCTTGACGAGTATGCTAGTCGGAGCCGGGTACAAAACATGTTCTACTCTAGGCAGACTTTGTGCCACGCACGCCACTACCGTAGTCTTCCCCTGCAGGTTACAACTATGGTAATTAAGGGTTGCCCCGTGGATGCGACATCTCTAAGGGTTCTCCTTAATTGCCCTATCAATTTCAAAAGTGAGGGGTGAAGGCTTTTACTGTAACCTCGAATTACCTTCACGTCCTAACCTTTACAATGACAGTGATACACTTCATGGCCTTACGGCGATAATGCATAGTGGGTCCTCTTCACAACATTCATGAAGTTTATTAAACTAAGCATTCAATAGAGGATCTCATATCCAATATAATGTTTCAGATCCTATACACACCAAGGTTCATCCATATCGCCAAGAACTAAGGGGTTTACTCGCACATGGAGACAACAAGCATCATGGAAAACGGTGATGACAAACACGGACAACTCACAAAAGTAACACACAAGATGATCCACTAGGGTTCCTCATGTTTGTAACACCCTATTTGTTAAGCTACAGTAAACCCCTGTTAACGGTGCCATGTCATCACATTACTGTTGCTAATCCTCACTTGATCCAATTAACTGTTCAAATTCAAATTTAAAGTTGAAAATTCAAATTTTGTCAAACATGAAAACTAAAATGTTCAAAGTGTGGCAAATAATCCCTGGATATTTCTCATGTTGAAACCCATATTTTATAAGGCATTTTAAGTGCCCCAAAATCAATAAAACAGGGCTAAAAATTATTAAATGCTTTTAAATAATAAACAAATGTAAATCATTTAATTAAAGTGCCAAATTAATTGTGGCAGTAGCCTAATTATAGACACTAATTTAGGGGCTAGTGTTATATTTATGAAACAAAAATAAAAAGAAACTAGAAACAAAACATAAATGTAAAAAGAAAAGAAAAGAAAAAGGAAATGCAAAATTAGATAAAACAAAAAGGAAAACCCCAGTGGGCCTCAGCCCACCAAGCGGCCCAGCTCCCCCCTCCCGCATCATCTTCACTCTGTGGGCGACCGAGCAACGGCACCAGGTCGCCACCACGCCGTCTCGCGGGTGTCGACAGGGGGGATAAGGCCCCGACGCCTCGCGCTCTCCTCCCCCTGGTCCACTCACCCCTAGATCTCGCCCTCTCCTCTCTGCCCTCTCCCTCGCTCACCCTTCTTGATGCGGAGCATCCTACGGACATCACCATGTCAAGAGTCTGTTTGGCAAGTGACACGTGCGACCTCTACTTCACATACACAAAGGTGAATCATATCCTTTACACGTGCTCACTCGACCCCTTCGAGGATGGTATACTACTTGACACTTCTCCCATGTGCATGCATAGGTATTGTCGGAACACTGCGGATGACGTGGAGGAGTGCAAGCGCCAAGGAACACCTACACCATCTGCGAGGGAAGCGTGGAAACGAAGATGCAAGAAGAAGAGCTGTCGAAGAAGCTCCAGCCACCGGACGACCGGTCAGGACCGGACGTCCGGCGCCTGAAGATCCACTGGACGACCGGTGTCCCTGCACCCGAGCCAAACGAGCGGACGTCCGACGCCACCGGACGACCGGCGACCGGACGACTGGTCCAGACCGGAAATCCGCTACACCAGCATCCGAGCCAGAACGAGCGGACGACCGGCCCCTACCAGACGTCCGGTCGCCCACGAGCCACCGGACGACCGGTCCCCAGCGGACGTCCGGTACCTGGCTGTGTCCAGTTGCAGGCTGACGCCCATGTACCCCTTCACTTCACCCGCATTTGCACTAAGACTATACATAGACCTGTCCCTCCTCCTTTCTAGGGTTAGCGTTGGTTTAACTCATTTGAGAGATAGATCTACGCTCATCCATATCAGATCTCCTCCGTGCGAGAGACTGCGGCCTCTTCGGAGAAGATCCCTTTGGATTCAAGCCCCCTTTCTAAGGGAAGATTCCCCCGTGGATTCAAGACCTCCTCACGGAGAAGACCGGCTACCCTTGTATCGTCCTTAGTTGTCCATGGATCGTGTATCTTCTCTTATGTATTTGAGGATCTAGCGCATGTGTGATCATTCTTGTTGGTTTGAGTGTTCTCTTGTGTTCCCCTCGTGATTTTCCCCTTGTTTTTCTCCTCGTGTTCTTTGCGTTCTTCGCGGGATCCGCTCCTTTCGTGAAAGATCGGACCACTAGGGTTCTACCCTACATCATCTTGGTATCATGAGCCACGTTGATCACAATTTCGTAGCCTCCCCCACCGTTTTCTAGCCTTCTTTTGCTTGATTTCGTCCTAAATTCGAAAATTCCCACCAAAAATAGCCCCAAATTTTTTTGTTTGTGATTTGTTGGTTTGATGATGTTTTGTTGATTTTGATCCATGGATTTGCTTGGTTTCGAGTGGATCTAGCATCTCCCCAAGTTTCCCCATCTTTCATCCATGAAATCTCATCAATTTTGACCCCAAAATCCCCTAATTCCGCCCAAAATCGCGTCCCGAATCTCGGATCTGGAGTTGACCCCGATACAACGGACGACCGTCACCTTACCGGACGTCCGGAGCCGCAGGAACCACTGGACGTCCGACCTTACCAGACGACCAGAACCCCCTAACCCGAGCAGAATCAGCGGATTTCCGACCTGACCAGACGTCCGGTGACCGGACGACCGTTTTTGCCGGACGTCCGCTACCTGTAGATATCAACTTCGGCTGATTTTTGTTTCGGCCATAACTAATTCATCCGAACTCCGATTTTGACGTTCTTTAGCTCGTTTTGAAGCTCTTGACATTCCCATTCCCAAAAAAATACCACCAACATATTTTGACTCCATAAAATTTTGATAATTTTGACATCTTTGCCTAGGGCTTCCACCACATCATCCGCTACACCAACACCGACTTCCGCAACCTAACCCATATTGATCCCCAGCGCATATGTGGTTGCTTGAGGAGTGATTTGAGTCTCCTAAGGTGTCTAGGCTACTTAGGGACGGTTGCTTCTTCATCAACCACCACCACCACTTCCGCATAGGCTTGACCACTATACACTTCCGCCACCCCAACTTAACCCAATTTTGGTTGTGTTGTGAGTTGTGTCTCCTAAGGTGTTTCGGCTACTTAGGGACCGTGCTTTCAACTCTGACACCGTGTATAGTCCACCACCGTAACCTCCACTTCCGCATTGCCTAGTGCAACACCACCACTTCCCGCTACCACAATTTAACTTTTGTCCTTGAGATTTTGAGTTGTGGTTTTTCCGTTTCCTAATGTGTTTCGGCTACTTAGGGACGAGTCTCCATCATCTTGGTATCTCCATCAAGATCACCGCCACTCATCATCGCCGCGGACGGTAACCTCCATATCATCTCGATATCGTGGTATTCCTCCATTGTATATTCCCTTGCCATTACATTGATAACCCCTAACCCATTTTGCGTCACTTGCCTATCGAGACTAGACATTTGAGTATTGCCGGCAACGTTACTTGTGCACATTAGTGATCTACACCATACATTGCATACATACCATATCATATTGGTATCATATCATCTCGTGTGCCTCAAGTTTGTTCCCGCATATATACAATTGCTACCTTGGTTTGTGCATTTCGCAAAGTGGCCATACAAAAAAAAAGCTTTTAAGCAAAAGAGAAAGAACATCTAAGCTTGTAAGCAAGTTCCATAGCACCATACCCCATTGCATATAAGATTGTCATATCCGATCATCTTGGATCAAACACCGGGAACCATACATACATAGCATACTTGGGATAGAAAGTTTATCCATTTTGCATCTTATAGGTTGTGCACAAGTGTCATATCCGCCTATAGAGCAATCGTGCTAGCGTCTCTCTTGAGTTGTGCAACACGAGCGTTTTCCGTGGATTCCACATTTTGTGCTCATCCTTGGTTGCACGACCCCATTTATCTATCCATGTGTGTGTTTCCGTGTGCCACATATTGCTATTGGTCTACTTGTTACACTTGCGAACTTGTGAATCTCTTTCAACATTATTGACTCTTGCTAACATTTTGCATTAAATTTTTGTGCCACTATCCTCACCGAGCTCCACCATAAGCCTTACTTTTGTAGGTGTGAGAAACCGACAAGAATTGGTACCAATTGTGCTATTTCCTTGTCCACATTGGAGTGATCATTGATCCACTTTCAACTTCGGTCAAGGTACATTTGGTATTCGTTCTTCTGTTTCTCCACTCATATTGGCTCGAATCTTGTGATGGATAGGCAAGGCATTTCATCTCCGGTCTTCCACAACAATGACGACGTGAACAACTACATCACCAAAGCGTCAATCTTCGATCTAAAACGACAAATGCAAGGTGCACAATCAAGATTGTGAGAGCGCATCGAGAACCTCTCCATCGACATTCGTCACTCCGAAGCAAGGAAAAGGGACTACATTGACAACAAGCTTTCCGCACAAAAGGAGTAGCAAGATGCAAGGATGGAGGACATTCGGACCTTGTTGATCAACCGATCTTCCCCTTCATCATCCTCAAGGCGGCGACGTTCAACTCACAAGTCTTCGGAGCGCAAAAATGACGCAAGCGCAAGTCATCCTCGTCCACATCTCCATGGCGACCACCATCACGTCTGTGATCCACCTCGTCATGAAGGGCAAGTCACCTCCAAGCAACATGTGCATGACGACGACGACGAACGACATCTACATCGAGCTCAAGCACGACAACGACAACATCATCATGAAGATGCTTGAGATGCGCCTACCTACAAGTCGCAACAAGCCCTACTTCACGCCAAGTCCAAACTTCATGACCACAAGAGAAGACCGCGAGACAAGCACCACCAAGACGGAGCTATGGCTACACCAACCACTTTGGCATCTTCGCCAAGCGACTTCAAGGCATCTTCGCCTTCGGATATATGGCATCTTCGCCAACAAGCACCTCAAGACTACGCTCAAGAGAAGCTCCCCAATCTCAAGTCCACGACTTCCATGAGCTACTACGACCTCGACATCAACCACACGATTCCTTTCTATGGGACTCAAGAACCCGAGGAGTATCTCGAGTGGGAGCGTTTGATGGACGACTACCTCAAGCTGCATCAAGTCCCTCCCGAAGATCAAGTTAAGTGCGCCACAAGGAACTTCCACGACTACGCGTCCACATGGTGGCTTCACACACCTTCGGAGAGCTACGACATGAGTTGGCCCAAGGCGAAGAGAGCTTTGCGGCGAGAGTTTGTGCCTCCAACCTACACGGAACAACTTCAACGCCAATTGGAGAACACCATCCAAGGATCCAAGTCCATCGACGAGTACTTCAAGGAGATAAAGATTGCCTTGCGACGAGCCGGCGTGGACGACCCCATTTCGATGAAGTTCCACTTCATGATGGGTGTCGGTGTCAAAACCGGCGGATCTTGGGTAGGGGGTCCCGAACTGTGCGTCTAGGCCGGATGGTAACAGGAGACAAGGGACACGAAGTTTTACCCAGGTTCGGGCCCTCTCGATGGAGGTAAAACCCTACGTCCTGCTTGATTAATATTGATGATATGGGTAGTACAAGAGTAGATCTACCATGAGATCGGAGAGGCTAAACCCTAGATGCTAGCCTATGGTATGATTGTTGTTGTTTATGTTGTCCTATGGACTAAAACCCTCCGGTTTATATAGACACCGGAGAGGGTTAGGGTTACACAAAGTCGGTTACAATGGTAGGAGATCTGTATATCCGTATCGCCAAGCTTGCCTTCCACGCCAAGGAAAGTCCTTTCCGGACACGGGACGAAGTCTTCAATCTTGTATCTTCATAGTCCGGGAGTCCGGCTGAAGGTATAGTCCGGCCATCCGGACACCCCCTAATCCAGGACTCCCTCAGTAGCCCCTGAACCATGCTTCAATGACGACGAGTCCGGCGCGTAGTTTGTCTTCGGCATTGCAAGGCGGGTTCCTCCTCCAAGTACTTCATAGAAGATTTTGAACACAAAGATAGTGTCCGGCTCTACAAAATAAGTTTCCACATATTGCCATAGAGATAACAATATTTACACAATTCTAATCTGCTGACGTATTCCATAGTGCGACACACCATGGCCAAGCCTTTATCCGAGTCGTTTCATTATCCCACCTCAGCGCGTTATGCGAGGCGGTTTCCTTGGCACGTCTTGTCAAAGCAGAGATCGTGTCCCCTTATTCTGGGATTCTCATCAGTACGGGCGTGGGTAACCCAACCGCGCCATTGATTACGGCGCTTGGAGATAAGCGAGTTTTACCAGGCTGGTGGGGACACGTAGTTGCGTCCGCCCATATAAGGGGATAAGGATCCACCTTCTCACCTACGCCTTCTTCCTCCTTTGCCTATCCATTCTTGCGCGCTCGAGCTCCAGCGCCCAAGTCCGCACTCCCACCTCAACCTTCTCCAGCCATGTCCGGAGCGGGAGGCAAGTGGATGGTCTCCTCCGTCACAGAGGGACACATTAAAAAGCTGAGGAAGGCCGGATACCTGTCTAACGACATCACGCACTAGCTTCCCGAAAAGGGGCAGCTCATCCCCACCCCTAGGCCCCATGAGAGGGTGGTGTTCCTCCCCCATTTCCTCCGCGGACTGGGCTTCCCTCTCCACCCATTTGTCCGGGGGCTCATGTTCTACTATGGCCTGGATTTCCACGATCTAGCCCCGAACTTCGTCCTCAACATCTCGGTGTTTATTGTCGTGTGCGAGGCTTTCCTCCACATCCGCCCCATTTCGGCCTATGGCTCAAGACTTTCAATGTCAGGCCAAAGGTGGTGCGCGGCAACCAGGTGGAGTGCGGAGGCGCTATGGTTGGCAAGATGGCCAACGTCTTATGGCTCGAGGGCTCCTTTGTGGAGACCCTGAAGGGGTGGCAAGCGGGGTGGTTTTACATCACCTAGCCACGCGACCCTGAATGGGTCGCACCCCCTGAGTTTCGATCCGGACCCCCTACGCAGCTCACCTCCTAGAAGGAGACGGGCCTGTCACGGGGTAAGAAAGGAGAGCTGACCGGACTCCAAACATGCATCCAAACCCTGGTGGACAAGAAGCTCAAACTTGTGAACGTAGTTCAGGTTATGCTCATCCGCCTGATCCTCCCATGTTAATGACGGGCTTTCAACCTGTAGGAGTTCGATCCGGCGCGGCACCAAACTCTGAACAGGCTCTTCGACACGACGTACAAAGATGCCTGGAGGGTGCTTTTCAAGGGCGCCAAGGCCCCCGCATCCGCTACCGAGGATCGCGGATTCAGTACACAACATCATGCTCATGAGGTAAGCTGTTTATTTCCTTTTACAGGGAATTAGTTTTTCATAGTTTGACTCCATGCGGGATCTAAGCTCCCTTACTTTTGACAGGATTGGCAGGTGACGTCCGGACAGATCAACTATTCGGCTTCCTTGCCCGAAGGCCCAGCGGACGCTCGCTTTGCGAAGCTGCTGGTTCCGGCACCCTATGTGGTGCCGGAGAAGAAGGTCGCGAAAAAGGCCACGGGGACTCGAAAGAGTGCCCGGCGCCAGGAGGTGTCGGATTCATCATCCGACAGTTCCGAGGCGCATTCCTCCTGTGAAGACGATGAGGAAGAAGAAGAAACCTCTCCCCCTCCAGGGGGAGGAGAGAAGAAAAGGAAGGTCGCCCTCTCTGGGGAGGACAGAGGGTCCAAGAAGGGGAAAACCCTTCCTCCGGACTACTCCACCGACGCCGATGACGCCGGAGGGGAGTGGCAGCCCAGGGCCAAGCCCCTGGCGAAATCGTAATTATCCGAATACCGGAGTAACTCACGGTATTCGTTTATTTGCACAACTTTCCCTTATGTCGAATATGTTTATGCAGCCCACCCAAAGACCGGCTCGACGCGTCGTCGAGCGGCTCACTGGACTCGTTGGATGTGAACTCGCTTCCGACGGCCTCATCCCCCGCCCTACGGACGACATCGAAGTGTTGTCCCAACAGGTTCCAAGCCGGGAGGAGGTGGTCCTGGAGGCGCCGCAAGGTGACCTCCCGGACTCCAGGAGTAAAGGGGCTGAAACCCCCTAGGGCTCCAAGTCCGGCTCAAGGCCGGACACTGCTCCGGAACCTTCAAAGGTTCCAGAGTCCGGCGGGCGACCTCCTTCTAAGAGGAGCAAGCCCACCGCGCCGGTGACCCCCATCCAACCGGGGGCGCCGGACAATCTGTTGGAGGTGCTCGAAGGCGCCGCCATCGACAAGGGGCACCACACTATTATGAGTGCGGTGGTCCAGAAGGTTCAGTCCGCCAAGAGCAGACTGACTGAAGCTTGTACTAGCCTTTTGACAGGCTTTGAGGTAAGTAAATAATGTGTAAATAATATTACCACGTAGACAGTAGCCCCTGATGCTCTGTTGGGCGTTCATGAAGAAAAGTCGAATAGAGGATCAAAAATTCGCGGGAGTCTAACAAAGGAGTCAATATGCGTATGCAGGCTTCTCTGCTGGCATCCGCCGCACTGACTGCGGAAGTGGACACGCTGAAGGAGAGCCTCGAGAAGTCCGAGCAAGAGCTCGAGCGTGCCAAGAAGCAGCTCAAGGAGAAGGAAGGTAAGAAATACCTTGTTGAATATGTATAAAAAGGGTGGAATTGCAAAAAATAATAGGATTAACATGGCTATTATAGGGGCCACGTCTGAAGTGGTGACCCTTAAGCAAGCGCTGCTCGAGGCCGAGAAGAGTGCGGCCGCGGAGCGCACCGAGCGGGAGAAGTATGAGGCCGAGGTTGGCAAGGTGCGGCAAGAGCTCCAGGTTCTCATGAAGAAACATGAGAGTTTGGAGCTTGACTCGAAGACACGAGGGTCCGAGCTCACGGCGGCTATTGAAAATGCCAACTCTGCCAAGACCGAATCCCAGAAGACCCTCCAGGAGTTGGATGAGGTGAAGAAGATAGCGGCGGTAAGGCATTCTTTATGGAAAGCAAACATATAAACGTGAGTTACTTGTTACTTACCCGAATCCGGAGCTCTCCAGGAGCGCTCGCAGATCTTCCCCGGAGTGTGTCCGATGCTGCCGCATTCTATCGAGCCGAGGAGGGCAGCTCGATGGAGAAGGTGTTTTGGTCTCAGTATGCTGAGGCCGGACACCCCGTGCCCCTGAGCGACCAGCTGAAGCAACTAGTCAAGCTCCACAAGGCGGCCGAACAGACCATGAAGGGCCTCCTAGTTCAGCTGTGGCCTGGAGAGGCCCTACCTGGGAGCTATTTCGGGCTGGTGCAGCGACTGGTGGAGGCCTGTCCAAGGCTCGAAGTCATCAAGCGCTCCGTCTGCATTGAAGGTGCCCGTAGGGCCCTCTGTCAGGACCCCGACTCAATGTCACATCGATCTAGCCTGTAACACCTCATATCACTTTGCGGCCTCACGCACGGTATTCCCACGGGTGTCGCCTTACCTTTGCCCGGGACCGTTTGCGCCTTTTGGCTCACGTATATGATGATGTCGCTAGCATCCATATGATAAGGAGCCCGGGCTGACATGACTAGTCGTAAACCCAAAGTGGCACAGACTTACAGGGACAGGCATCCATGACCCAGCATCGAACGTGTCGGTCATCAGCAAGTGGGTCCGGGCTGTAGCACTGGCCTAGCAGGACTCCGGTAAACCGGGCTGTAGCGGGCTAACAGGGCTCCGGTACTCAATGCATGACATTTCCCCGAAGGGACAGACACAGGAACGAAGAAGGACACATGCCGGCCAGCCTAAGTGTTCCGGAGCAGTAGCAAGCTACCATGGCTCAATGGAAACACTAGGAGACATTTCCCGGTAAGAGAGGCTACTAAAGATAAACAACTAGATAGTCAGATCCCACACATACCAAGCATTTCAATCATACACACAATATGCTCGATATGTGCAAATACAACAAGGCATCACAACATGACTCTACGACACAAGTACTTTATTTAAAGGCTCAGAGAGCCATACATAACATACATACAAGTACGGGTCACACGACCCACATTCAAGTCATACAGTCATACAAACTAGCAGCGGAAGTAACTTGTCTGAGTACAGACAACTAGTAAAATAAAAGAGGCTTGGAAAGCCTAGCTATACTACGTGGACCTTCACAAGCTCAGGATTACCACCTGGGCCTTAGTCTACTCGTCGATGTCAACGTCTACGAAGAACCCATCAGAAGGGGTTGCAGCGTCTTCTGTAAAATGTAAATTATAGCAACATGAGTACAAAGGTACCCAGCAAGACTTACGTCAGATCCTACATACATGCACATTATCAAGAAGGGTTGGTGGAGTTATTGCAGCAAGCCAGCTTTGACTCTTGGCTAAACTATCCTACGAGACTCCAACTTGAAATGGTTTTGCGCACACGAGTCCACTACTCACCACTTCAATACACCACCGAGGATCCACCTCCGTCATCCTACGGAAGGGCCATCCTCGGCACTCACGCTTATCTTGAGATTTTTAGTAGTATCCATTCACTTGTCTATGAACTGTATAAGCAACCAAGTAGTCCTTTACCGCGGACGCGGCTATTCGAATAGATCATGTTAACCCTGCAGGGGTGTACTTCTTCATACATGTTTCCACCACTTAGCGTCTGCACACGACATGTGCTCGGCAGACTTCAAGCGAAAGCCGACGTGGGTGTAGACCACGACCTACCTAAACACCTAAGTCTCTAGTCCAGGTTTATCGCCTATCCAGGTTCCATCCGCAGGGAGTCCGGCCGAGGTTTCCCATACGGCCCCGAACGATGTGTACAGGGTTCCCGAGATACCTAACGGGTATTCGATACACCGTGCCACGTACCTACCGCATCACAGCCCACCCCGCGGGTCAGCGCTGTCCACGGCCTCCAGTAAGCTACAAACACCAGAAACTACTTGCAACTCCTGGACAGAGGACTAGGGTGAATAAGAAGTCGAGCGGGGTCATATTTCAGGGCCCAATGCATGGTAGTAGCTGAATCTTAAATCACACATACAGATCTCAGTTCTTAAGGTCGGCTTCAATGAAACAACCCACCATGTACTCCTACATGGCCTCTCATCGATACCTTTACCAAATCGTGTTCACCACATCACTCTCATTACCGACATGATCATTTCACTCTAGCCCATCACCCAGATGAACCAGACCTGACACGACTCTAAGCATAGCAGGCATAGCAAGGTAGGAACAACACATACATATGGCTCAATCAATTCCTACACATGCTAGTGGGTTTCATCTAATTACTGTGGCAATGACAGGTCATGCAGAGGAAATGGGTTCAACTACCGTAGCACACAGCAGTTTGAAACGCGTTGTCTTAATGCAGTAAAAGAGAGCAAGAGCGAGAACATGGGATTGTATCGATATGATCAAATGGTTGGTTGCTTGCCTGATGGATCGATGCACGGATACGGTTCTTCGCTAGGGTAATCACGGTACTCCTCGGAGGCAGAACCTGCCGCAAAGAACACCGATACACAACCATCACCAAACAATGTGCGACAATATGATGCATGCATGAAACATGGCAATATGAGTGTGTTGGGCTAATGCAACTAAAACCAGATGGGTTTGAATCAATTTGAACCAAAGATTCAAATTTCAAACTCATAAAGGGCCCTTTAAAGTGTTTTATCTTGTTCTGCACTAAACCTCAAGTTAGCTTTTTTAAACATGCATGAAACTAGTACAGATGGATAGATTGGATTTTTCTGATCATTTTTCATATATAATTTGTTTGATTTGGAGCTACGGTTGAATTTATATGAATTTTTGAAGTTTGCAACAATTTCTGGAATTTATAAATCATTTTAGATTTATTTTAATTTCAGAAAAGGTTTACTGCATCAGCATGAGGTCATGCTGACCTCAGCAAGTCAACAGACCCGGTCCAGGTCAAACATGACGCGTGGGTCCAGGGTGTCAGTGGATAATTAACTAATTTAATTTAGTTTAAACTAATCTGGATAATTAGCAGAAGGGGGCCCCACCTGTCATTGACTCAACAGAGTCAACCAGGGCCCACCCGTGGTCAATGTCAAAACGGCTGCACCGGCGTTTAGCCGCCGGCGAGCCCGACGCGGCGGCGGAAGTGGTTTTGGCCGTTCCGGCCACCAAATGGGGCGCGGAAGGCATCTACGTGGAGCTGGGGATGAACCGCAACTCTTGGTGGAGCGAGTTGGGGTCGGGGTGGCCGGAGTTGGCGCCAGCGACGACCTAGGCGGTCACCGGAGTTCGGGTGAAGGCGAGCTCGGGGCTAGGGTGTGCGGTGAGGTGCGGGAAGTGCACGGTTGGACTCAACGCAACGTGGTGAGTGCTTTGGACACCGTGAGGTGGCCGGAGGATGGCCGGGAGCACGTCGGCGACGAGATCCGCGGCGGTGCGTGCAGGTGATCTTCGTGCAGTGGCTACACGGCTCGGGGGCGAGAGAGGCAGGGTAGGAGGGGTAGCTAGGCTCACAGAGCACCCGTAGAGGCCACCGGCGGGGTCGGGGACGAGCTGATGCGGCGACGGCGTTGAAAGGGATCTCCAGCGACGGCGAACTCGGGCGAGGTCGGTGCGGTGGACTCGGGCCTCACGAGCACGCGGGGCTCGGTTAGCTCGACAAAGTGGACGGTGGCGGAGCTCGTGGACACGGTGGCGCGGCGTGGGGTTGACGGAGAGCGCGTCTACGACAATGGAGCGGCGGCGGTGGCGTCGGCCATGGCTGGGGAGCGCGAGGGGGAGGAGCTGGAGAGGAGAGGGGGCGTCTGGGGGGTTCGGGGGAGAGAGAGGGGTCGATCCACGGTGTTAGCCGGGTGAGTGGAGCGGCGAGGCGGCGAGCAGGTGCGTGGCACCCATGCGGTGCTCGCCGTCGAGCACCTTGCCTGCCTGCCTGGCCGGCAAGCAGCTCACTGGCGCGGCGCTGGGCTGGGCCGGCAGGTGGGCCGGGTTGCAGGCGCCAGGTAAGTCCTTCCTTTCTGTTTTTTTCTTTTTCTATTTTTCTGCAACTTTGTTGAATTATTAAAAATACCTAGGCAACTCCTAAAATCACCAAACTGCTCCTGGTCCAAAGTTGGAATATTTCCAACATGAAACATTTCAGTTTAGGAATATTTGAGCATTTGAAATATTTTATATAATTTTAAATGCCCAAATTCAAATACTTATCATTTAATTCAAAGACCCTAAGATGACCTAGAAAATGGTGCAACACTTTTGGCAGAGGTTCTGAACCAAGACAAAAATGATGGACATTTTAGAAGGGCATTTCAGGTTCATTGAAAATATTTTTAGTAAACCCTAGTTGGTTTCAGAGGGGGCTGGGGGTTCTGACATCCCCATTTCAGGTTTCTGTTGAAAGAATAAACATGATGCAACACTCTAATGCATGAACTAGCTAGGGTGTGACAACTCACCCCCACTCAAAAGAATCTCGACCCGAGATTTGGGTTCCTCCGGGAAGAAGGCGGGATACTCGAGTCGAAGACGATCCTCCCTTTCCCAAGTTGCTTCATTCTCAGATTGGTGCGACCATTGAACCTTGAGAAACTTGATATTATGACGTCGAGTGGTACGCTCAGCTTGATCGAGGATACGAACGGGGTACTCTCGATACGTGAGATTATCTTGGAGATCAAGCGTTTCGTGGTCTACTCCACAGATAGGATCCGAGAAGCAACGCCTGAGTTGAGAAACGTGGAAGACATCGTGGACTCTAGAGAGATGCGGAGGTAGTTCCAATTGGTAGGCAACTTCTCCTCGTTTTGCGAGAATGCGAAAGGGTCCAATGTAACGAGGAGCCAATTTGCCCTTGATACCGAAGCGATGGGTTCCCTTCAGAGGAGTAACCCGAAGGTAAGCCTTCTCGTCAACCTCAAAAGTCATAGCCTTATGTTTTCGGTCATATTGACTCTTTTGACGAGATTGGGGTGTTTTCAACTTTTCACGAACGATGCGAACTTGCTCTTCTGCTTCCTGAATCATATCTGGGCCAAAGAATTGTCTTTCCCCGGTTTCTGACCAGTTAAGAGGCGTTCGACACCTTCGTCCATAGAGAACTTCAAAAGGGGCTTTGCCTAAGTTGGATTGATAGCTGTTGTTATAAGCAAATTCGGCAAATGGAAGGCATTTCTCCCACTCCATTCCGAATGAGATAACAGAAGCTCGAAGCATGTCTTCTAGAATCTGGTTGACGCGTTCCACTTGACCACTTGATTGAGGGTGGAAAGCGGTACTAAAAGAAAGGCGGGTTCCCATAGCATTTTGGAAACTTTCCCAAAATCGAGAGGTGAAAAGACTTCCTTCCAAAGGAACACCATGGAGAGACACTATTCGGGAGATGTACAAGTCTGCTAACTGACTAGCAGTTATACTCTCACGAACAGGTAAGAAATGGGCCACTCTGGAAAGATGATCGATAACGACGAAGATAGCGTTATTCCCTCTCTTGGTCCTGGGAAAACCGGTAATGAAGTCCATACCAATTTTATCCCATTTCCATTCAGGAATAGCTAGGGGTTGAAGGGTGCCAGCAGGCCGTTGATGCTCTGCTTTTACACGACGGCAGACGTGGCAATTAGCAATATACTGAGCAATTTCTCTCTTCATCCTAGTCCACCAGAACCTCTGGCGTAGGTCCTGATACATCTTGGTACTACCGGGATGAATGGTGAGAGGAGATTCATGAGCCTCCTTAAGGATCAACTGCCGTAGATGCTGGTTCTTGGGAACCACTAAACGGTTCTCAAAGTACACAACACCATGATCATTTGTGGAGAAACATCTAGCACCTCCGCTAGCAATGTTCTCCTTGATCTTAGATATTCCCTTATCTCGCTTTTGGGCAGTGATGATTTGATCCGTAAGAGTAGGTTTCGCCACCAAGGTGGAAAGAAATCCTTGAGGAACAATGTGAAGGTTAAGCTTCCGAAATTCCTCGTGGAGAAGCGGTTGACTTTGTTGTAACATCAGGTTGTTACAATAAGATTTACGACTTAGTGCATCAGCGACGACGTTGGCTTTCCCTGGGGTGTAAGTTATTCCTAAGTCGAAATCTGTGATCAACTCGACCCAACGTCTTTGCCTGAGATTTAAATCCGGTTGGGTGAATATATACTTCAGACTTTGGTGATCAGTGTAGATTTCGCAACGATTACCGAGAAGGTAATGTCGCCATGTTTTGAGTGCATGGACTACAGCTGCAAGCTCTAGATCATGAGTGGGGTAGTTTTCCTCATGTGGGTGTAATTGCCGTGAAGCATAAGCAATTACGTGTCGATCTTGCATGAGAATATAGCCTAGTCCTTGTCGCGAGGCGTCGCAGTAGATAACAAAATCCTTGGAAAAATCCGGTGGTACCAGTACGGGAGCAGAGGTTAAACGTATTTTCAGTTCCTAGAAACTGTGCTCACATTGTGGAGTCCACTCGAACTTTTTATCTTTCTTGAGGAGTTCAGTTAGAGGTTTGGCAACTTTGGAGAAATTCTCGACAAAGCGACGGCAATAGCTCGCTAGGCCAAGGAAACTCCGAACTTGCTTGATCGATTCAGGTGGAGTCCAATTAAGCACGGCTTGAACTCGCTCAGGGTTAACAGCAATGCCTTTACCAGAAATTACATGTCCAAGATAGGTCACTTCTGACAACCAGAATTCACATTTAGAAAATTTGGCATAAAGGCGATGCTCTCGAAGTTTCTTCAACACTAGCCTTAGGTGTTCGGCATGTTCTTCCTCATTCTTGGAGTAGATGAGTATATCATCGAGGTAAACCACGACGAATTTATCCAAATACTCCATGAAGATGGAGTTCATCAACCGAGAGAAGGTGGCTGGAGCGTTGGTTAAACCGAAGGACATGACGGTGTACTCGTATTGGCTATAACAAGTAACAAAGGCCATTTTCGGAATGTCCCTGTTTCTGATTTTGATTTGATGGTAGCCCAACCTCAAATCCATTTTAGAGAAGACTGAGGATCCAGCGAGCTGATCATACAGGTCGTTGATCCTGGGGAGCGGATACTTGTTCTTAATTGTGACCAAGTTGATAGGTCGATAATCTACAACCATCCGGTCCGTACCATCCTTCTTCTTGACGAAGAGGACGGGGCAAGCCCAAGGAGATGAACTAGGTCAGATGAAACCCTTTTTCAAGGACTCATCGAGTTGTTTCTTAAGCTCGGCTAGTTCAAAAGGTGCCATCTTGTAGGGTCTTCTGGAAATCGGGACAGTTCCTGGAATGAGATCTATCACGAATTCGACATCTCTGTCAGGTGGAACACCTGGCAATTCCTCTGGGAAGACATCCAGAAAGTCACGGACTACCGGAACGTCCTCAAGGTCTGGCAAAGGGCCGGCGTTAAGAGAATATAACTGTCGCTTGGCTATTCGGGTCAAGACATTGACTATCTTCCCCGAAGGATGGGTGAGTTGAACAGTCCTAGAAAAGCAATCAATTTTGGCATGATGGGCTGACATCCAGTCCATACCCAAGATGATATTAATATCTGAAGATTTGAGGGCTATCAAAGATGCGAGAAAAACAAGTTTGTCGACTTGAATTTCATTTCCATGGCTTACTCTAGAAGTTTGCCATTTGGATCCCGGAGTTTGAATTACCATAGAGGTGGGCATCTCACAGAATGTGGTGTTATGCAGACGAGCATAGCTCTCGGATATAAATGAATGAGATGCTCCTGTATCGAAAAGAACAGATGCCGGGTGGCAATTAACAAGGAGCGTACCGAGAACGACGTTGGGATCTTCTTGAGCCTCTTCCGCAGAAACACAATTAACATGGCCACGGGTAGTGGTGGCCGGCTTGGCGTAGAACACTTTCCCTGTTGGCTTGCCGCGGCCAACAGTTTTTGCTGTCTGGTTGGGGTTGGTTTGGGGACACTCGCGCATATAGTGGCCTGATTCCCCACACTTGAAACAAGTCACGGAACTGGTACGTGGAGGAGCATTGTTGGTTGGACCACCATAGGGCTTGGCTGGTGCATATGGCTGAGCTGGGCGAGGCGCCTGATAGGATGGCCTCGGTGTAAACCTGGGTGGCAGGGCAGTGTTAGGCACCCACACGCGGCGCTTCTGAGGACCAGCACCGGATGAGGAACCCAAGTCACGGCCATGCTTGCGTGTTGCTTCATACTCATTCTGACCAGTCTCAGCACTGATGGCCTTGTTAACAAGCTTCTGAAAAGATGTGCACTCATGCAGACGGAGGTCGCGGTGAAGCTCAGGACTAAGTCCCTTACGGAACCTTGCCTGCTTCTTGGCATCAGTAGAAACTTCCTCTGTTGCATAACGGGCAAGGTTACCAAACTCCCTGCTGTAAGCGTCAACAGAGAGTCGACCTTGAGTGAAACTACAGAACTCCTCACGTTTACGGTCCATGAGACCCTCCGGAATGTGATGTTCACGGAAAGCCTCGCTGAATTCAGCCCAAATAGTGACATGGTCCGCTGGGCGCATAGCTCCATAATTCTCCCACCATAGACTGGCGGGACCTTCAAGATGATATGCAGCAAAGGTGACCTTGTCAACCTCAGCTACTAGCGCAGAACGCAGTTTGTGAGAAATACTGCGAAGCCAGTCATCAGCGTCGAGAGGCTCGACGGAGTGGTGGAACGTGGGTGGATGTAACTTGATGAAATCACTGAGTGACACCAAGTTAGTCCTCTGATGGTGTGCTGTGTTCTGTTCAATACGCTCCAACAAACGGTTGGTCTCCCGCTTGTTTCTCTCAGCCTCTAGCATAACTTCTGCCAGAGAGGGAGGGTGAGGCAGATTTGTATCCCCAACTCTGCTGCCTTCGGCCTGCTCTGGGGGAGCAGGGTTGTTGCGGGTGTTGACCATCCTAGGAAAAACAAGACAATGGTTTAGTCCAACATGACAAGATTCCGACATAGAATGTAGAATGTAATGGACAACTGAGAATGCAAGATGATCATCCATATGACATGGTAGATACAGAAACTACTTCTTTTATTCCATCGTCATACACACCATACGAGGTTTATGTCAGGACCCCGATCCTAAGTCACACCGATCTAGCATGTAACACATCATATCACTTTGCGGCCTCACGCACGGTATTCCCACGGGTGCCACCTTACCTGGCACGGAACCGTTTGCGCCTTTTGGCTCACGTATATGATAGTGTCGCTAGCATCCATATGACAAAGAACCCGGGCTGACATGGCTAGTCGTGAACCCAAAGTGGCACTAACTTACAGGGACAGGCATCCACGACCCAGCATCGAACGTGTCGGTCATCAGCGAGTGAATCGAGGCTGTAGCACTGGGCTAGCAGGACTCCGGTGAACCGGGCTGTAGCGGGCTAACAGGACTCCGGTATTCATCGCATGACATTTCCCCGAAGGGACAGATACAGGAACGAAGAAGGACACATGCCGGCCAGCCTAAGTGTTCCGGAGCAGTAGCAAGCTACCATGGCTCAGTGGAAACACTAGGAGACATTTCCCGGTAAGAGAGGCTACTAAGGATAAACAACTAGATAGCCAGATCCCACACATACCAAGCATTTCAATAATATACACACAATATGCTCGATATGTGCAAATACAACATGGCATCACAACATGACTCTACGACTCAAGTATTTATTCAAAAGGCTCCGGGGAGCGAGATATTACAAACAGGGGTCTCATGACCCAACATTCAGAGCATACAAGGCAAAGCACATGCGGAAGCTTAGCATGTCTAAGTACAGACATCTACAAATGAAAAAGGCTAAGAAGCCTGACTATCTACCAGATCCTGCCGAAGGCACAAGATCGTAGCTGAGGTAACAAGCTAAACATCGAAGTCCATGCGGAACTACTAGCGAGACCGAAGTCTCTCTGCAAAAACATAAAATAGGCAAACGTGAGTACAAATGTACCCAGCAAGACTTACATCAGAACTAACTACATATGCATCATTATCAACAAAGGGGGTGGTGGGGTTTAACTGCAGCAAGCCAGCTTTGACTCGGTGGCTATCCTGAACTACGACTGCAAGTAACTCTTTTGAGGTGGCGCACACGAGTCCACATATTCACCATATCAATACCCCACTATGGATCCTCTCCCGTCTCCCTACGAGAATGCCATCCATAGCACTCATGCTTATCTTGCGTATTTTAGAGTATCCACTTTCACTTGTCTATGAACTATGCAAGGGGTCCAAGTTTCCATATCCGAGGAATCCGGCTATTCGAATAGATAGTGATAACCCTGCAGGGGTGTACTTCTTCACACACGCTCTCGCCACTTATCGCCCTGTACACGTCATGTACCTCGGCAACCTTCAAGCGGAAGCCGGGCGAGGGAGTCGGCCACGACCTGACTAACCATACAAGTCTCTCGTCCAGGTTTATCGCCTATTCGGGTTCCATCCGCAAGGAGATCCGGCCGGGGTGTCGCTCACGGCCCCAAACGATGTGTGCAGGGTTCCCAAGTCCACCATCCGGGTGCCACTTGGTACACCGGGCCACTGTGCCTAGTCTGTCCCAAGCCCACCTGTACCGGGTGCCACTTGGTAGACTACTAACACTACCTACAAACACCAGAAACTAGTTGCAACTCCTAGACAGAGATCAAGTTGATTAATAAGTCGAGAGGGGTCGAGTTACCGGAACCCAATGTGTGGTAGTAACTGTTCATGGATCACAAACACAGAACTCAGTTCCTGAGGACGGCTGCAATGAGACAACCCACCATGTACTCCTACATGGCCTCTCACCGCTACCTTTACCAAATCGTGTTCACACACTTAGCTCTCCACAATAGGACATGTTCACACACCTCTGATTCATCCCCGATGAATCAGACCTGACTCAACTCTAAGCAATAGCAGGCATGACAAACAAACATGAATGAGTAGGCACATCAGGGCTCAAACAACTCCTACTCATGCTAGTGGGTTTCATCTATTTACTGTGGCAATGACAGGTCATGCAGAGGATAAAGGGGTTCAACTACCGCAGCATGTAACAATTGAATCGGTGTTGTCCTAATGCAGTAAAAGAGAGCAGGAGCGAGAGAGTAGGGTTGTATCGGAATGAACAAGGGGGTTTTGCTTGCCTGGCACTTCTGAAGATAGTATAGCTCTTCATCGGTGTCATCGAACTCATCGTCGAACCACGTCTATCGAGAGGGGACAACACCGGCAACAGAGAAGAACACAATCAATGCAATGCAACAATATGATGCATGAGTGTGACATGGCAATATGCTGTGGTTTGAGCTAATGCAGCTAGCAACAAAGTTAAATGAAGTTGGTTTGAACCCTAAGTTCAAAACCAAACTCCATATGTGAAATTCAAATGTCATTTATATGATTTGTGCTAAACAGCAGCTGTAAGTTGTTCTAACATGCATGAAAATGGTACAGATGGATAGATTGGATTTTTCTGATCATTTTTCATATATAAATTATTTAATTTGGAGTTACGGTTGAATTTCTATGAATTTTTGAAGTTTTGGATATTTTCTGAAATAAATAAATCATTTCTGATTTATTTAAAACTCCAGAAAACATTTACTGCGTCAGCATGACATCACCCGGACGTCATCAGGTCAACAGGGCGGGTTCAGGTCAAACCTGACCAGTGGGGCCCACTGGTCAGTGACTCAGTTGGTTAACTGGGTTGATTAGGGTTAAACTAATACTAACGAAAATGTCAGCAGGGCTGGGCCCACATGTCAGTGGCTTAATTAATTAACTAAATTAATTAGTGTTAACTAATCTAACACCTAAACTAACAGGGCAATTAGCACTAATTAAAATCCTACACTAATTCAGTCAAAGGCCGGCCCCACATGTCATGGACACAGGGGGGGTCCCGCCGTGGTCAAAGTGGGTCAAACCCACCGGCATTTAGCCGCCGGCGGCAGCAGACGCGGCGGGGCACTTGGGAACGGGCTGTGGTGCCCCGTTCGCAGCGGGGTTGGGCTCATTCGAGAGCCCAGACCAGCGCGCGTCGAGTGGTGGAGCCAGCCGGGCCTGGGGCGGCCGGAGGCGACGACGGGGAGCTCGGTTGCGGCCGCCGGAGTTCGGGCGTGGGCGGCCGCGTGGTTCCAGTGCATGGGGGAGCTAGCTAGGGGTTGCGTTGGACTCGCCGTTGCTCCAGGAGCACGCCGAAGGCTCAAGCTCGAGCGGAGACGCACGCTGGCTGCGAGAGCAACGACCATGGCGGACGGCAGCGCTCGGGTACGGCGGCTGGCATAGCTAGAGGATAGGAACGAGCTCGGGGTGGAGGGGGAAAGACGGAGGATCTCACAGCGCATCGGGTGGGGTCATCGATGAGCTCGGGGGCGCACGAGTGACGGCGAATCGGCGGCGACCATCAGCGGCGGTCGAGGATGAAGACGATGGCGTGGAGGCGATGCAGAGCTTCCTAAGGGGCTTGGCTAGGTGGGGAGGAAGAGGGGGTTGAGGCGGAGCTCCTGAGCTCAGCGGAAGGGCGAGGGGTGGCCGGTGGCTGCGGCAATCGGCGTCGGCGGCGATGGTGGCGTGTCGGTGGTGCTGCGGGAGAGAGCAGAGGAGGGGGAGGAGCACAGGGGGAGTGAGAAGGGTCGGGGGGGGTTGCATGGCGTCGCGGACGGGGTCCAGGGCGACGAGGGGAAGGCGGCAAGCAGGACGTGGCTGGGGCATCGCCAGCGCTCGCCACCGAGCTGCTTCGGGGCGAGGGGAGGAAGACGACAGGAGGAGGTGGGCTGGGCCGCGCTGGGCCAGTCCTGTTGGGCCACCAGGTGGGCTGCAGGTGAGCACCAGGTAAGTGCTCTGTTTTATTTTCTGTTTGTTTTATTTTTTTAAATTTGTTTTGCCACTGTTTTGAATCTAAAATAATTCAAACAATGCCAAAAACTCCTCTGAATATTTTTTATTTTGCTAGATGGACTTTTCCAAAAGCTCATAAAATATTTCAGGGGTATTTGAAATTATATTCTAATTATATGAATATAATTCAAATTCAAATAGCTAATGATTTAAATTGAAAGTCCCAAGATTAAGTCCTTAAAAATGTTCAATATTTTGGTTGGGACCAGAACCCTTGCCAAAAATTATCAAACATTTAAGAAGAGCATTTTGGAACAATGAATGAGATTTTAGGGTTTTTGCCCTTCTTTTATTTAACTTTTTGAGGCTTCCAAATTTCCTCAGTTCAAGTTTCAAAAATTTAAACATGATGCAAACACTAGGCAGCACCAGAAGCTAGGGATGTGACAGTTTAGTACAAGACCAACAAGTACTACTACGGTGAGAGGAGGATTACATATCATCGGAGGCATCCCAAGCTCCTATACATTATTTTTCCTACACCCCCGGAATTACTACACGCTAAGTCATATTCCACAAGTCACGCAGGATGGTGGAAATACAACTATTACAATACCTAGTGGATCTACTACTATCTCAGTCATCTTCGTAGTAGTTCTCATAGAAGTCTCCTCCATAGCCTGGAAGTTCAACGTGAGCATCCGGAAACAAACGGTCCTGAGGAGCCTGTGGACCAAAAGGGCTAGGGTGAGGTCTTGGACCAACAAACGGTGGCCTGCGAGGACCACGAGGTGGGGTGATGCCTCCCACATCACGCCAATCCATCATGTCCGGCAGAGCAGACCTAACAGGATACAGATCTCTCATATCCATGCATCCAGCTTGCACAGCCGGTGCAAACCGAGTCAAGGTGGCCTAATGATCGGCGCGGGTGTTGAAAAGCTCCATTCTCAAGGCCCGATTCTCTCGGTCCTTATCCTCGAGCAACTCAGCAGTGGTGCGAGTTAGTGAGTCCTCCTGACTGGGGTCAGCATAGATAGCCCGGAGATAACCGTGCTCCAGGAAGTGAAGCTGGCATATACCGGAAGTCGGTGTTGTGAAGCAGGCCAGTGCTGACTCGCATGATGGTCATCATAGAATAAGCCGCATCTTGCACAACCATCTCAATAGTAACACCGAGCCCATAGGAACAGTGAAGAGCCTCGGTAGAACCAGGATAAGAGGGAAATATCCGGACGGTGCAAAGATACTGGCTTTGGTTAAAATCTCGAAACTGCTCTTCGACCGTGTATTCGGGATACCAACGGTAACCCGTCTCGATCATCACTCGGACTAACATGGCCGTATGACCGGTCACACCAATGCATCGGGTCAGGCGAACCACTTGATTTTGGTCGCGAGTGGCCATCTGAAAGCACAACCATAATGCAAAGGCATTAGAATTTCTAGCAAAATTTCGACAGCATAACGGCTGTAAATGCTCAAGAAGGGTTTGAGACATTTATCAAAAAATTGCATAGACACTCAACAATATCATATCAAGGTTCTGGGTTCAACTTATCAGCATAACAAGGTAGTAGAACTGAACTAGGCTTGTAGTCATCAAACCTATAAGGTACTACTGATTCGTAACACGTGAACATGATAGAGAGAGAAGATCCTAATCCTTAATCCCCGGTAGAAGAATGGACTGACTCAGATCAGAATGCCATGAGGTAAAGAAATAAAAAGAGCCTTACGTACCATCCCACAATCAATTCCCCTACATATAACTAAAGCATTTCTAGACTCAACATCGACCAGTTTGGCTTGGAGAACCTACAGGCAGTCCGGCTCTGATACCAACGCTGTCAAGACCCCGACTCAATGTCACATCGATCTAGCCTATAACACCTCATATCACTTTGCGGCCTCACGCACGGTATTCCCACAGGTGTCGCCTTACCTTTGCCCGGGACCGTTTGCGCCTTTTGGCTCACGTATATGATGATGTCACTAGCATCCATATGATAAGGAGCCCGGGCTGACATGACTAGTCGTAAACCCAAAGTGGCACAGACTTACAGGGACAGGCATCCATGACCCAGCAGCGAACGTGTCGGTCATCAGCAAGTGGGTCCGGGCTGTAGCACTGGGCTAGCAGGACTCCGGTAAACCGGGCTGTAGCGGGCTAACAGGGCTCCGGTACTCAATGCGTGACATTTCCCCCAAGGGACAGACACAGGAATGAAGAAGGACACATGCCGGCCAGCTTAAGTGTTCCGGAGCAGTAGCAAGCTACCATGGCTCAATGGAAACACTAGGAGGCATTTCCCGGTAAGAGAGGCTACTAAAGATAAACAACTAGATAGTCAGATCCCACACATACCAAGCATTTCAATCATACACACCATATGCTCGATATGTGCAAATACAACAAGGCATCACAACATGACTCTACGACACAAGTACTTTATTTAAAGGCTCAGAGAGCCATACATAACATACATACAAGTACGGGTCACACGACCCACATTCAAGTCATACAGTCATACAAACTAGCAGTGGAAGTAACTTGTCTGAGTACAGACAACTAGTAAAATAAAAGAGACTTGGAAAGCCTAGCTATACTACGTGGACCTTCACAAGCTCAGGATTACCACCTGGGCCTTAGTCTACTCGTCGATGTCAACGTCTACGAAGAACCCATCAGAAGGGGTTGCAGCGTCTTCTGTAAAATGTAAATTATAGCAACATGAGTACAAAGGTACCCAGCAAGACTTACGTCAGATCCTACATACATGCACATTATTAAGAAGGGTTGGTGGAGTTATTGCAGCAAGCCAGCTTTGACTCTTGGCTAAACTATCCTACGAGACTCCAACTTGAAATGGTTTTTGCGCACACGAGTCCACTACTCACCACTTCAATACACCACCGAGGATCCACCTCCGTCATCCTACGGAAGGGCCATCCTCGGCACTCACGCTTATCTTGAGATTTTTAGTAGTATCCATTCACTTGTCTATGAACTGTATAAGCAACCAAGTAGTCCTTTACCGCGGACGCGGCTATTCGAATAGATCATGTTAACCCTGCAGGGGTGTACTTCTTCATACATGTTTCCACCACTTAGCGTCTGCACACGACATGTGCTCGGCAGACTTCAAGCGAAAGCCGACGTGGGTGTAGACCACGACCTACCTAAACACCTAAGTCTCTAGTCCAGGTTTATCGCCTATCCAGGTTCCATCCGCAGGGAGTCCGGCCGAGGTTTCCCATACGGCCCCAAACGATGTGTACAGGGTTCCCGAGATACCTAACGGGTATTCGATACACCGTGCCACGTACCTACCGCATCACAGCCCACCCCGCGGGTCAGCGCTGTCCACAGCCTCCAGTAAGCTACAAACACCAGAAACTACTTGCAACTCCTGGACAGAGGACTAGGGTGAATAAGAAGTCGAGCGGGGTCATATTTCAGGGCCCAATGCATGGTAGTAGCTGAATCTTAAATCACGCATACAGATCTTAGTTCTTAAGGTCGGCTTCAATGAAACAACCCACCATGTACTCCTACATGGCCTCTCATCGATACCTTTACCAAATCGTGTTCACCACATCACTCTCATTACCGACATGATCATTTCACTCTAGCCCATCACCCAGATGAACCAGACCTGACACGACTCTAAGCATAGCAGGCATAGCAAGGTAGGAACAACACATACATATGGCTCAATCAATTCCTACACATGCTAGTGGGTTTCATCTAATTACTGTGGCAATGACAGGTCATGCAGAGGAAATGGGTTCAACTACCGTATCACACAGCAGTTTGAAACACATTGTCTTAATGCAGTAAAAGAGAGCAAGAGCGAGAACATGGGATTGTATCGATATGATCAAATGGTTGGTTGCTTGCCTGATGGATCGATGCACGGATACGGTTCTTCGCTAGGGTAATCACGGTACTCCTCGGAGGCAGAACCTGCCGCAAAGAACACCGATACACAACCATCACCAAACAGTGTGCGATAATATGATGCATGCATGAAACATGGCAATATGAGTGTGTTGGGCTAATGCAACTAAAACCAGATGGGTTTGAATCAATTTGAACCAAAGATTCAAATTTCAAACTCATAAATGGCCCTTTAAAGTGTTTTATCTTGTTCTGCACTAAACCTCAAGTTAGCTTGTTTAAACATGCATGAAACTAGTACAGATGGATAGATTGGATTTTTCTGATCATTTTTCATATATAATTTGTTTGATTTGGAGCTATGGTTGAATTTATATGAATTTTTGAAGTTTGCAACAATTTCTAGAATTTATAAATCATTTTAGATTTATTTTAATTTCAGAAAAGGTTTACTGCGTCAGCATGAGGTCATGCTGACCTCAGCAAGTCAACAGACCCGGTCCAGGTCAAACCTGACGTGTGGGTCCAGGGTGTCAGTGGATAATTAACTAATTTAATTTAGTTTAAACTAATCTGGATAATTAGCAGAAGGGGGCCCCACCTGTCATTGACTCAACAGAGTCAACCAGGGCCCACCCGTGGTCAAAGTCAAAACGGCTGCACCGGCGTTTAGCCGCCGGCGAGCCCGACGCGGTGGCGGAAGTGGTTTTGGCCATTCCGGCCACCAAATGGGGCACGGAAGGCATCTACGTGGAGCTGGGGACGAACCGCAGCTCTTGGTGGAGCGAGTTGGGGTCGGGGTGGCCGGAGTTGGCGCCGGCGACGACCTAGGCGGTCACCGGAGTTCGGGTGAATGCGAACTCGGGGCTAGGGTGTGCGGTGAGGTGCGGGAAGTGCACGGTTGGACTCAACGGAATGTGGTGAGTGCGTTGGACACCGTGAGGTGGCTGGAGGATGGCTGGGAGCACGTCGGCGACGAGATCCGCGGCGGTGCGTGCGGGTGATCTTCGTGCAGTGGCTACACGGCTCGGGGGCGAGAAAGGAAGGGTAGGAGGGGTAGCTAGGCTCACAGAGCACCCGTAGAGGCCACCGGCGGGGTCGGGGACGAGCTGATGCGGTGACGGCGTTGAAAGGGATCTCCGGCGACGGCGAACTCGGGCGAGGTCGGTGCGGTGGACTCGGGCCTCACGAGCACGCGGGGCTCGGTTAGCTCGACGAAGTGGACGGCTGCGGAGCTCGTGGACACGGTGGCGCGGCGTGGGGTTGACTGAGAGCGCGTCTACGACGATGGAGCGGCGGCGGTGGCGTCGTCCATGGCTGGGGAGCGCGAGGGGGAGGAGCTGGAGAGGAGAGGGGCGTCTAGGGGGTTCGGGGGAGAGAGAGGGGTCGATCCACGGCGTTAGCCGGGTGAGTGGAGCGGCGAGGCGGCGAGCAGGTGCGTGGCACCCATGCGGTGCTCGCCGTCGAGCACCTTGCCTGCCTGCCTGGCCGGCAAGCAGCTCGCTGGCGCGGCGCTGGGCTGGGTCGGCAGGTGGGCCGGGTTGCAGGCGCTAGGTAAGTCCTTCCTTTCTGTTTTTTTCTTTTTCTATTTTTCTGCAACTTTGTTGAATTATTAAAAATACCTAGGCAACTCCTAAAATCACCAAACTGCTCCTGGTCCAAAGTTGGAATATTTCCAACATGAAACATTTCAGTTTAGGAATATTTGAGCATTTGAAATATTTTATATAATTTTAAATGCCCAAATTCAAATACTTATCATTTAATTCAAAGACCCTAAGATGTCCTAGAAAATGGTGCAACACTTTTGGCAGAGGTTCTGAACCAAGACAAAAATGATGGACATTTTAGAAGGGCATTTCAGGTTCATTGAAATTATTTTTAGTAAACCCTAGTTGTTTCAGAGGGGGCTGGGGGTTCTGACATCCCCATTTCAGGTTTCTGTTGAAAGAATAAACATGATGCAACACTCTAATGCATGAACTAGCTAGGGTGTGACACCCTCGCCCGTGCTAATGTGCACTAGGGTAAGCTGGACGCTGAGAAGCTTGTTAAGGACGGGCCACCACTGGGGAAAGAGCATCGCAAGCCCGAGAATTACTATAAGGATGTTCTGAAGGGTGCCTGCCTTGTGGCGGATGAATGTTCTAGGGATGTAATTTTTGAGTAAAACTCGCTCATTTTTGTCCTGTGCGCTGAAAACTTGTTCATATGCGCTGAGCAATGCTGTTTGAATTTAAAATATTACCTTCTGTGCGGCTGTTTATCAATTTTGAGAGATGGCGAGTCATCGGCTTCTGCCCCCGTGCCGCTAGTGCTGGGGTGTTCGGGGATAAACCTGAGCGCTCTTTTCCCCATGTTTGGGTCCTTCGAGGGAGGCGCTCAGCCCAACGAACAAGGCAATCAGACTATAACGCGTGAACACTCTCACTTAGCCATAGAATTCTATAATTTTAGGCGAAGCCCCTAGTATTCGGAAGACCGAGTTCGGGGCGCCATCCACGCCTTGGCCGGACAGAGCCGACTCCTCGCCCTAATCGGCATAAGTCTTTAGGGACTCGAAAAAACCTCTCGAACAGCGACCAACTCTCGCTTCATCATGACAGTCAGTTTTAGCTTTCTCCACTGAGGTGCTCGGCCCAACTCAACTGGGGCACAATCGCAGTGGTTCTCCTAGTGCTACCTTAGCCGATATAGCGGAACGTAAGGCACCAAAACATAGGAGCCGGGCAAACCCAACTATTGACCCAAGACATGATTCGGAGCCGATGAATATAATGCTATAAGTTTAGGGTGCCGCACTTGTGAAAGTGTTCGGACTTCTCACACCATATTGAGGGGTAATAAAGCCCCTGGCGTATTTTGGCCGTACCAAATTGTACGGGTGCAACATGTTGTTAAGGAACATATATATAATAAAAAAAGGTAATGCAAAAATAGATAAAAGCTCTGCATTGTTTATTAAAAATAGCTGCGATCAAAGCAGAACGATACCAACAATGCGATAAACAAAAAGTTGGACTATTTAACATGTCTGCTCCAGGGGCAAGCTGCAGAATAGTACGCGAAACAGGTATACTGCTCATGATAGAGACCACCTGTGAGTTCCGTAATGCAGCGTGGCTTGTCTGCCTCCCTGGTTCTTGCATCGTTTGTGTGGCAATTGAACTGCCAACAGGCCTTCCGAAGAATGGAGTCCTGAAAGTAAGAGAAAATTAAGAAATCAGCAGCCCCTGGTGCAGTTTAAGCCATGTTTTGGGTATGCCGTGATGGTGCCCCTCCCCCTGTACCCATGGTGTTTTTAGAGCGTAGTTATGTACGCGAAGCACTGGCGTCGCCTTTTTGCGACGGTTGGGGTTGGGGCCACATTGCTACGCCTGCTCGGAACGTGCTAGGCGGTCTTGTTGTAGGTTACTCCGAGCGCGCTTGACGTTGTCCAGACGTTTAATGGACGGACTGGAGAACTGCCTGGAGAGGCTGCTTTGTACTTCCGCTGCAAGGGCTGCCGTGTGCTCCTCTGTTCGGAGGGAGCGCTCGGTGTTTCCATTGACCGTAATTACTCCTCGAGGGCCTGGCATCTTGAGCTTAAGGTATGGGTAGTGCAGGACCGCATTGAACTTGGCGAATGCGGTTCGCCCGAGCAGTGCGTGATAACCACTGCGGAACGGGACTATGTCAAAGATTAACTCCTCGCTTCGGAAATTATCCGGAGATCCGAAGACCACCTCAAGTGTGACTGAGCCTGTACAGTTGGCCTCTACACCTGGTATTACGCCTTTAAAGGTCGTTTTGGTGGGCTTAATCCTCGAGGGATCTATGCCCATTTTCTGCACTATATCTTGGTAAAGCAGGTTCAGGCTGCTGCTGCCGTCCATAAGGACTCTAGTGAGATGAAATCCGTCAATAATTGGGTCTAGAACCAATGCGGCAAATCTGCCATGACGGATGCTAGTGGGATGGTCCCTTCGATCAAAGGTGATCGGGCAGGAGGACCATGGGTTGAACTTTGGGCGACTGGCTCTACCGCGTATATGTCCCTTAGCGTGCGCTTACGTTCCCTTTTGGGGACGTGGGTTGCGTATATCATGTTCACCGTCCACACTTGTGAGGAAAACCCTTCTGTTCACTGTTGTTCGGCGGCCGGGGCTCCTCGTCGTCATCGCTATGCGGCCCCTTGTCTTCGTTTTGAACATTTAACTTGCCTGCCTGCTTGAACACCCAACAATCCCTGTTGGTGTGAGTGGCCAGTTTTTCGGGGGTGCCATGTATCTGGCACAAGCGGTCGAGTATTCGGTCCAAACTGGACGGGCCCCTAGGATTCCTTTTGAATGGCTTTTTCCATTGACCGGATTTAGAGCCTCTGAATCCGGCATTAACTGCCGTATCATCAGTATTGTCGCTGTTAATGTGACGCTTCTGCTTGTTGCGACGCGACCTGCCACTGCTGTCCCTGGTGTCCGAATTACCAGGGTTCTTGGTCATGTTGTTGCTACGAGCGAGGCAGCTATCTTCTCCCGCGCAAAAGCGGGTCATGAGTGTCGTGAGTGCTGCCATGGATTTCGGCTTTTCCTGTCCAAGGTGCCAGGCCAGCCACTCATCACGGATATTGTGCTTGAAGGCTGCGAGGGCCTCCGCGTCCGGACAGTCAACTATTTGATTTTTCTTTGTTAGGAACCGTGTCCAGAATTGCCTGGCCGATTCCTCTGGCTACTGAATTACGTGACTTAGGTCATCAGCGTCTGGGGTCACACATAAGTGCCCTGGAAATTGTCAAGGAATGCGGCTTCCAGGTCCTCCCAACAACTGATTGATCCTGTTGGCAAGCTGTTAAGCCAATGCCAAGCTGGTCCTTTAAGCTTGAGTGGGAGGTATTTGATGGCGTGGAAATCATCACCGCGGGCCATGTGGATATGAAGGAGATAATCCTCGATCCATACCGCAGGATCTGTTGTGCCATCACATGATTCGATGTTTACGAGTTTGAAACTCAGGGATTTTATGATCCATCATTTCGTCTGTGAAGCATAGTGGGTGTGCGGTGCCTCTGTACTGGGCTATATCACGACGTAGCTCCAATGAGCTTTGTCTACTGTGTTCGGCCCTGCCGAATTTGTGGCCGGCGTGACGGTTATCATCTCGAGCCGTGGGGCGCTCACGCGATCCGTAGATCGATCTTGTTTGCCTTGCCTTGTCCTCCAACATATCTCGTAAGTCCGGCGCATATTCCCGTGCCTTGGTACGGGGTGCGGCTTGAGTGGAGGGCCGAGAGGCCTCTCTGTCACGGCCACGAGGTGGTCGGTCGGCCGCATCAAGTGCTTCCTCCTCTAATCGGGGTAGCAGCCTGCGTTTTGGGTAGCTCTTGGAGGGGCATTCGAGTTTATGTTGTTCGGCCGCAAGGACTTCAGTCCATCTGTCGACTAGCAAATCTTGATCAGCTCTAAGTTTTTGCTGCTTTTTCTTAAGGCTTCTTGCCGTGGCCATAAGCCTGCATTGAAAACGCTCTTGCTCGATGGGATCCTCTGGCACGACGAATTCGTCGTCATCGAGGCTTGCCTCGTCTTCAGAGGGAGGCATATAATTATTGTCCTCGACCTCTATGTCAGTCACTTTCTTATGAGGGCTGGTTTCTCCATCCTCCTGTGTTGTGTCTCGCTGGAGGGGGTTTTCTTTGGCGCTTTCCGGAGTATTATTATCTCCCGTTCTGGAATCGCCGCATTTGTTTTGGCGGGCTTTTGAGTGGCGCCGCTGACACTGGCCCTTAGGCTGTTTCTTGGAGGGGTCATCCTCCGCTGTTCCGTCGCCATCTCCTTCTTTTGGGGTGTCCACCATGTATATGTCATATGATGAGGTGGCTTTCCAGGGCCTAGTAGGCGCTGGTTCTTCATCATCTCCTTCATCGGCGTCCATACCATCGATGTCTTCGGAGTCGAAGTCGAGCATGTCGGTTAAATCGTCGACAGTGGCTACAAAGTGGGTGGTGGGTGGGCTTTGAATTTCTTCATCGTCGGAATTCCAACCTTGCTGACTGTTGGGGATGTTACTACTGGGCGTAAACCGGCCTATCTGGGCCGGGTTACTTCGTCAGTAGTTAAGTATGTTAAAGCCCAAGAAGACAGAGGAGGGCTCAAGGCCCATGGTCGGTTCAAGGCCTGTAGCCGTAAACCGGCATTAGTAGTTAACCTGTATTGTAAGTTAGGAATAAGTAGAGACCAAACCAGACACATCTATGAGCCGGTATTGGGACTCCGTAAGCCGACGGGAGTCACCCGTGTATATAAGGGGACGACCCGGCGGCGGTTCAAGGACAATAGACAACAACTCGAGAGATAGGCGAAGCTTGTTTGCTCCCTACTCATCGAAACCCCATCAATTCCATAACAACTAGACGTAGGCTTTTACCTTCATCGAAGGGGCCGAACTAGTATAAACTCTCTTGCATCCTTGTGTCCGCTTTAACCCCTTCAAGCTAACCCGTCGCGACGGCTCCACCACTAAGTCCTTTCTGTAGGACAACTGCCGTGACAAAACCACGACAGTTGGCGCCCACCATGGGGCCCTCGCACGATGGTTTCCGGTTCTTGGAGGGCCGCTTTGAAGGACTCGAGGGCTACGTTGTAGGCCAGATGACTAAGAGTCGTCGCGGTAAGCTCTACATCGACGACGCAGGCTGGGGCCCCGAGGCCGGCTCAATTGAGTACGGGTACCGGGTCCCCTTTGGTAGCATTCATGTTTTCATTGGCAAGATCGGTGAACCGGGCCCTGAGCCGGACATCTGCACCGACCTCGTCGAGACGGCTCAGCATGCGCGATCCGCCCGGGTTAAACCGACCATGAAGCGTGCCTTCGTGGGAGTCATCCATGGAGGAAGTTATGAGGATGGACCGGAATTTCGCGGCACGACCGTCGTTTGTTTCGGTGACGAATCTTCGACCGGAGAAACCGAATCTCTTTATCAGCTACAAGATGGCTGGATTGGGAGTTGTTCCGATGGCGATAGTATTCCAGACCCCTCTGATCTGCCCAACCGGGTTGGAATATTCATGGCCGGAACACAAGCAGCGCTTCATTCTTTGACAGCTGCGGCAACAATCTCCGGTTCAGCAGCGGCGACGGCTGCCGGGGCAGGAGGCCCTGTGCGCCCGCCGGCTCAGGTTCTATCAGAACTATTTGAGGTGTTGGCTGTGCTTATGGCGGAAGTTAATCCGCCGGATCAAGACGTTCACAACGCGGAGATTGCAAAGGTAAAGGATCAGATCACCCAGGCCAAGGCGGATCTGGCGGCTAAGAACACCAGGATGGCTGTAGAGCGGGCCGCTTTAGACGCACAGGCCTACAAGCTTATGTTGGACCAGAGCGCGTCGCATGAAGTCATGAGGAGGAAGCACCGATCCCGCTTACCTCTGGTTTTCGAGGCCAGAGACCTTTTCAACACTCCAGGACCAAGAGTCGGCAATCCGCTGGAGGGAAACCGGGCAGAAGCCCCTGGGATCGGTGCACTGGTTCAGCCTCGTCAGATGGACCCGCCTCGTCAAAACACAGTTGTACCTCAGGCTGCTTTAACACCTCCGGGTCACTACTCCAACCCAATGGACAATCTTGTTGCCGCTGCTGCACGGCTGGAGGCCATTCCAATTGAAGGTGACTCGCCGCAGGCAGTAGAGACGCGACGGGTCAAGGAACTTCTGAGGACAGCTTTGGCCCAACAGGAAGCGTACTCGTACAGCCGCGACCGGATCCACTCGACCCCCCGTCCAAGCCGGAGCTATAGCAGACACATGGATGAACCGGCAGTGTCATGTAATGAACGACGTGGGGCACCCCGTGATAACAACCCGACGGGTGGTGCTGATGACGCTTAGGGAGTGGTGGACCGGGCCCGCGCACGCAGGGAGGCCTAGTTAGCGACACGACATCAGGCTCGGCAGCTCACGCCAGTTCGTCCAACCACCTTGACTGAACCTGGTGTTACTTCTAGTTCTTTGGGGGTGCCTTGCCTTATCCCCACTTTACGCAACGTGCGCCTGCCCAAGGATTTCAAAGGCCCACGCAAGGTACCAAATTACATGGCGGATCAACCTCCAGAGACATGGGTGGAGAGCTATGAGATGGCCATGGAGATGCTTGATGTGGATGACGCGGCGTGTGTGAAATACTTCACCATGATGCTCGAAGGAACGGCCCGTACTTGGTTAAAAAGCTTGCCGGCTAATTCTATCAGTTCGTGGGCCCAATTACAAGCCCGGTTTATCAGCAATTTCAAAGATACCTGTAAACAGCCTATGTCGATAGTGGACTTAGCTGCATGCATCCAGGAGGAAGGAGAATCAACGACTCATTGGGTGCGCCGGGTTTCACAAGTGTTGCACTCCTCAGATTGCATCAACGCTGACACCGCAGTATTAACCCTAGAAGGCAACTATCGGTTCGGACCCCTGAAGCTGAAGTTGGGACGGATGAAGCGTCATTGCATCGACATGGGGACCCTCATGGCCGCTTTGGTGAAATATGCTGATTCTGATAGTACCAAGGATCCCGAATCTGACGATGACAAGACAGGGAAAGGGAAGAAGAACAATAGCTCCAAAGGTCAGCAACATCACTGGCAGGCAATGGTGGAGTAAGCAAGCGTAAAGCGGATGGTAACATGGACTTTGTGGCTAATACCAACGCACAGGACAATGGCCAGCGACGCAAGGGTAGGCCGACAAATCGTAATGGAGCGCCCAACCCTAACCCAAACCGCCTAAACTATCTGCTAAGCCAGCCCTGTCCAAGACATGGGACGAAGGAGGCGCCGACAAACCACCTTTGGAAAGATTGCTTTATTATGCAGGAGTTCAAGAATTCTAATAATTTCCGGTATGATCACGAATCTGGCGGTGGCTCGGGATCCGGGCCGGGTCACGGAGGAGGAAGTTCCGGTTCAGGATTCAATGGTAATCCGGGCGGACATAATGGTCAAAATAGTCAGAACAACCAGGGTCGTTACAACCAACAGCAGCAACAGTCAGGTTACCAGAGCAACCCAAAGAAGTTGAGTAATGGGCAGTACCATGTCTTCACCACTAGCTTGGACAAGCGAGACCGGAAAGTTCAGAGGCGGGCGGTCAACTCTGTTGAACCGGCCATACCCCGTTATCTACGTTGGTCTGAATAGCCAATTATATGGAGCAGAGAAGATCACCCTCCCCAGGTCGATAATCCGGGTCAGTTGGCTCTGGTGGTGGCGCCTCAGGTGGGAGGTTACAAGTTCACCAAGGTGCTCATGGATGGAGGGAGCAGCATTAACATCCTGTACTATGAGACCTTCCGTCGTATGGGACTAACAGATAAGAATCTCAAACCGTCTAATACAGTATTCCACGGTGTAGTGCCTGGTAGATCAGCATATCCCATTGGTAAGATAGCTCTGGAAGTGGCCTTTGGGGATGATCATGATTCCAGGTCGGAGATATTGACGTTTGAAGTGGTGAAAAATCCAAAGTCCATATCATGCCCTGTTTGGGCGACCGGCCTACGCCAAGTTTATGGCTCGGCCCTGTTATGTGTATTTGTAGCTCAAGATGCCGGGTCACAGGGGGACAATAACGGTTCACGGAAGCCGCAAAATCGCTTTGGAATGCAAGGAAGGAGATGCGGCTTATGCAGAGTCGGTTTGTGCCACCGAGGAGTTGAAGTACTATAAAGACAATGTTGATCCTGCGGACATGACTCCGTTGAAGAAGCCAACTACGGAGCATGATCCGGCCCTAAAGTTCAAATCGGCAGCAGAAACTAAGCTTGTTGACTTCGTACCTGGTGATTCGTCCAAGTAGTTCAGCATCAGTGCCAACTTGGATCTGAAATAGGAAAGCGCGCTCATCGAGTTCATCCGTGAGAATCGGGACATTTTTGCATGGAAGCCCTCTGACATGCCAGGTGTACCGAGGCAACTCCCTGAGCACACACTTAATGTGGATCCTAAATATAAACCGGTGAAACAGTTCCTCCACCGGTTTAACGAAGAAAGACGCAAGGCAATTGGAGAAGAGGTAGTCAGGCTCTTAGCAGCTGGCTTTATTGTTGAACTTTTTCACCCTGAGTGGCTTGCCAATCCGGTGCTGGTCCTCAAGAAAAATAGCACCTGGCAGGCCAGTTTGTCTGGAGTTCTGCTGCTGATGAAGCATTTGAGGACTTAAAACGGCAATTGGCCAATCCGCCTGTGCTCGCTGCTCCCATTGACAAGGAGCCGTTGCTGCTATATGTTGCTGCTAATGCTCGGGCGGTCAGCGTGGCTATTATGGTAGAGCGCAAGGAGGCAGGTAAGGAGCATCCGGTTCAACGTCCGGTCTATTATATCAGCGAGGTGCTCATTGAGTCCAAGCAAAGGTATCCGCATTGGCAGAAGCTGGTGTATGGAGTTTTTATGGCAAGCCGGAAGCTTAAACAATACTTCCAAGGGCATCCAATTACAGTGGTCAGTTCTGCTCCTTTGGGAGATACCATCCAGAACCGGGAAGCAACTAGCCGGATTGCAAAGTAGGCTATAGAGCTGGGGCCATACGGTTTGAAGTATGTGCTTTGGACAACGGTTAAGTCTCAAGCACTTGTTGATTTCATCAATGATTGGACGGAAATGCAAGAACCTGAAGAAAATCCGGATCATACGTATTGGACCATCCATTTTGACGGATCCAGGCAGTTGGAAGGCTCGGGGGCTGGAGTCGTATTAACCTCCCCACGAGATGATAAGTTTTGTTATGTTCTCCGCTTAATGTTCCCTTGTACTAACAATGCAACTGAGTATGAAGCCTTGCTCC
Organism: Triticum aestivum; assembly: GCF_018294505.1. Taxonomy (NCBI): domain Eukaryota; kingdom Viridiplantae; phylum Streptophyta; class Magnoliopsida; order Poales; family Poaceae; genus Triticum; species Triticum aestivum. Next base: position 470,930,933 of record NC_057797.1, on the reverse strand, counting down.
ATGGTCTCCGGATTGCTAAGGAGATGAATCTAAGTCGAGTTAAGTGCTTCAGTGACTCGGACCTTGTGGCTCAGCAGGTGTCTGGCACTTGGGACTCCAAGGACCCACTTATGGCAGCATATCGTCGTGAGGTGGATATTGTTGCAGGTTATTTCAGAGGCTATCAGGTGGACCACGTGGACCGGCGGAAAAATGAAGCGACAGACGCTTTAAGCCGGCTGGGCTCTCAGCGCAAACCGGTCCCACCCAATGTTTTTCTGGATGTGCTGCACAACCCGTCGGTGAAGATCCCTGGTGAAGAGGATTTGGCTATTCCTGATCCGGAGGCTCAATTGGTGGCAGCTCTTCATGTTATTCCGGATTGGATGCTTCCTTACCTGGCGTACAAGAACCGGGGCGAGTTGCCAGAGGATGAGATTCTGGCCCGGCAGATAATCCGGCGATCCAAGTCCATGGCTATCATCAACGGCGAGTTGCATCATTGCAGTGTATCAGGAGCTTTTCAATGTTGCGTATCTCCTAAAGAAGGCCGCGAAATTTTGCGTGAGATCCACGAAGGAGATTGTGGTCACCAGGCCGGTTTAAAGTCTCTGGTGGCTAAAGCATTTTTCCATGGCTTCTATTGGTTAACTGCTCATGCTGACGCAGAGGATCTGGTCAGACAATGTGATGGTTGCCAAAGGTTTTTAAGACGCGCTCATGTACCGGCTCAAGAATTGAGAATGATTCCAATTACTTGGCCGTTTGTGACTTGGGGGCTGGATATGCTTGGGCCTTTCAAAAGGTCCGAAGATAAGAAGACCCACCTCCTGGTGGTGGTTGACAAGTTTACAAAGTGGGTGGAGGCAGAACCTGTTAGCAAGTGTGATGCGGCCACGACGGTTCAGTTCATCAAAAAGGTGATTTTCCGGTTTGGCTTTCCGCACAGCATTATCACAGATAATGGTACCAATTTGTCCAAAGGTGCTATGAAGGAGTTCTGTGAACGGGAGCACATCCGGCTCAACGTTTCATCAGTGGCACATCCACAGTCCAATGGTCAAGCAGAAAGAGCTAATCAAGAGATCCTGAGAGGCATCAAGCCCCGGCTCATGGTTCCTTTGCAGAGAACGCCAGGTTGTTGGGTAGAAGAATTACCATCTGTGCTATGGAGCATCAATACAACACCCAACAGATCAACAGGATACACACCATTCTTCATGGTTTATGGAGCGGAGGCGGTTCTCCCCAGTGATATCCGTCATGATTCACCTCGTGTAATGGCTTATATTGAAGCGGACAACGAGACAACACGGCAAGATGCTTTGGACTGGTTGGATGAAGAGCGTGACATCGCAGCCGCCCGATCGGCGATTTACCAGCAGGATCTTCGTTGTTATCACAGTCGCCGGGTCAGAACCAGAACCTTTCAGGAGGGAGATTTGGTGCTTCGGCTCATCCAAGATCAGATTGGTATGCATAAGTTATCCCCACCTTGGGAGGGGCCTTTCGTGGTCAGCAAGAATCTGCACAACGGGTCATACTATCTGATCGATATTCGAGAACATAAGGACTCACGTACATCAGAAGAGGAGACCAACAGGCCGTGGAACATAGCTCATCTTCGGCCTTATTATACCTGAGCCATTGGTTCTACTTATGTACATATTGCACGATGTATATATTAACTATAATAAACCGGAACCTCAGCTAAAGTGGGGTATCTGTTCTTTTACATCATGTGTGGTTACACGGAGTTGTTTTAAAGCGGCTTCCGGTTTACCCCTTGAGTTCGCTTTGCTAAAAGCATCGTGTTATATCACTTGGAGGATTGGTCGTGTCTGAACCAATACCATGCCTCTTGATAGGCGAGAGCCACCAGATCACTTGGGGACCTGGTCATGTCTGAACCAGTCATGCCTCTTGATCGACCTAAGGCCACAGAATCACTTGGGGGCTTGGTCGAACCCGAACCATGACCATGCCATTTGCTCGGCATAAATGCCACGGTTTCATTTGGGGACCTGGCTGACTAGAACCATAGTTACACCTAACGGGAGCTTGGTCGTGTTTGGCCATGGTAACGCCATTTGATCAGCTTAAATAAACCTTATTTGGCAAATGGTTTTGTCATTGCTTTTGCTTCACACTTTTCTTTGAAGGTTTTTTTTTGCTTTTTATTGCGTTTTTTAAACCGACAATTTTTTTAACCAATCAATTGACAGAACATAGTTCACGTCAATCCAGAGACTATTTGCCCGGTTTGATCCTTGTTGTTAACATCCTCTTATGGAGTAACACGGTGTTTATTATAACCCGGCACGGTTTACATGGTAAACCAGCGTCATATATATATACAGGAGCTGTTATCTCCTCCAACAGTGTGGGTTTGCAAAACTCCGCTTCAAGATTGGCCAAGCCAACTTCACACTCAACGATGGCAGGTATTATGTATCTCAAAAATTTGATCATATACTTAAAATTTTGTTTTGGATGTTTTGATTTCATATATACAGACATCATATTCCGCCTGACGTTACAACCGCGGTGGCACTTGACGAATTTCTCATTTCAGAAAGTGTTTTCGAAAGTTCATTACCACAGGAAGAACAAATTATGCATGAAGGCATATCAACATCAAAGGTATCAGCTAGCCTATTACAAGGCAACATGGTGCGCATAATAATATACTTGTTTTTCACAAAGGAGAGGCAGTTTTAAAACCGGCTTCCGGTTCAAGCTTGGTCACCAGCCTGGCCTGATGGTTGTGGGTCATCTTGCGCCGCTTCAGCCTCCGTTTCTCTACCCAGCGGCTGGAAATCCACAGTTGTCCAGTCGATTCCCATTAATGCTTGAAAAACAGCTTCATCATGGATCAGCAATGACGGATCAATATCGAGAGCGTAAGTATGCTTACGGATTGGAGGGATCAGATTTTCCGATTCATGGATTGGTGCAGCTATTCGCTTGTTCTGACTGTCATATTGCGCTTGATAATGAGACAAGTCTGCTTCCTCAGCCAACTGACAAGCTAGCGGACGTACCTCCCGGTTTATTGCTCGTAGATCCGCTTCACCAAATTCTGACCCGTCTTCCTTCAAGCTGGGATAGCCCTGAGCCGCTTCAATAGGATCAAAATCCGGCACCCAGGCTTTTGCCCGGATTAAGGCATTGATTGCACCGGTTCGAGCAGCAGATTTCTTCAGCTCTTCAACCCGGGCAGGAAGCACTGACAGTTTCATCAGAGTATCTTGAATCAAAGTGGGCGCCGGTTTGTTATGAGATGCGGTACAGATGATCCGCTGGGCACCAGTATACAATTGTTCAACCAATGTATAGGCGACTTTCAATTTCTTCCGCACATCTGACCCCAAGTGACCAATGCGTGTCCCTGAAATACCATAAAGGGTTAATAAACCGGCGACTCTGTAAGAAGGCAGAGCCAATTCAGAAGGCAAGCTGGCTTACCAAAGATAGCAGTGGTCATGGCATGCACGTGCCGCTTTATGCTGGTCAGTTCATCCGCACTGGTTTTAGTGCAGCCTCGGCATCCTCTGCTCGTTTGATCAAAGCGGACTTTTCAGTGGCCCAATCCACCCGTTTCTTCTTGAAGTTCTCCTTAAGTTGTTCCATGGCGCTTAAAGCGCTGGCCAATTCCTCTTTTGCTTTGGAGGTTTCAGCCTGTTGGGTTTTCAGGTTTTCTTGGAGATCGGTGACTTGGTTTTCTTTCGTCTTCAGCTCCGCCTGCATGCATACAGATATATGCTTCAACAAATCGGTATAAGGATTCAAGTACCAACCACATAACAAGTTATGCACTTAGCACTTGGGGGCTAATGCATATTCGATCTTCATCTTTCAATTGTTTACAAAGTCCCAAGATCAATACAAGTATTCAACTTGGCACTTGGGGGCTAATGGCTATTTGCTCATATATATTCTGATGCGGCAGTTTCAATTACTTAAAGTACCGGTTTAACTACGCTAAGTTGAACCGGCCCTTGGGGGCTACATCAGCGAATTTCAAAGCATCAAGATTTATATTATTAAGTCCCGGTTTGAAAGAATATTCAAACCGGCCCTTGGGGGCTAGGAGAGTCAGCAAGAATGGAAGCATACAAGCAGGAAGGAGCATATGAAAGTTACCTCATATTTATCTTTCATCATATTAACCAGGCCGGTTTCATAGTCGCGACTGGTATACAGCCGGTTCAGATAGCCGGAATGGATATCTTGGGCGTTCAGAGCAGCGTAAGTCATCAGATCAGCGTTCCACTTGCCTTTGCCAAAGGCAGCAAATTCTTCCTTGGCAGAATGTTTGGATAAAGCGACAGGATTGCTTGGCTCAGTATGGCCAGTGCCAGTAATGACAACCTCATCATCCTTGGTACCGCCGGTTTGCACTGGAGCTGTTGGCTTGTCAGTAGGTTTTGCTGGACCGGTGGAGCTTTCAATCCGGATGGAACCTGTGGGCTGATGGACAGGACCTGAGGTATCAGTAGGTCTCTCTTCAGCAATAAGATCATCATCTTGCTGTGGTGGATCGTTGGGAATATCCTCAGGAATAGCCGCTTCAGCATTGGGTGTCTTGCCTGCTTCAAGAACGACATCTTCTTCGGCCACTTTGTCCAGTCGGGCCTTCTTGCTTGGCCTAGGTTTGGCCCTGAGAAGAATAATAAAATCAAATACAGCATATGTTCTAAGGCGATATACTGCAAATATCACAATAAGTATAGCTTACCCAAGCACCGTTTTAAGCGGTGGGAGCTAAGTAGCCGATGACTCGCCAGAAGATGAGTGGGAAGTAACCTGGTAATCGGAGTCAGACGAATTAAGAGGTTGACGAAAGCAGCCCTCTTTAGGACAAGCACTGACAAGCAAATTAGAGACCTCTGAATGGCGTTTCCGAACCGGACTATTCGGTAAACCGGCGGAGGTAACTACCTGGCCGCTGTGCCGGGTTGTGCGACGAGCTTCGTGTTGTTGGGTCTTCATAAGAAATTTAGGATCCAAATAAGCAAGAGGATGAGAAAATTTAACTTTCCGGTTTGCCTGGCGGATTTTTTGTGAAGGCAAAGTTTCTGAATCGGAAGAAAGAATAATTACCTCTGCAACATCCGCGTGGCTGGCTTCGGCATCATCCTGTAAATATCATCATCAATAAGACGCATGAAAAATAAACCAAGTGAGTCAAGCTCTACCTCAAAGTCTGGATTATCCACATCATCATCAGGGGCCGGATTAGAAGATGTAGTTGTTCTTTTCCTGTGGGCAGTCTTCTTCACAACTTTAGTCTTTTGCCGGGTTGCTCTTTCCAGGTTGTCTGGTTTTTCTGGTTTATCCTGCGGCAGTTTTTTGCTCCAAAATGGATCATTGCCTTGATTATGCAGACACTGATATTAAACAATGACCAGACATATCAATAACAGATTCAGCAAAGAGAAAAATCAAAGTCTTACAGCTGGCAGTTTGTTGGTGGCACAAAAGGGAAGCATGCTGGTTCTAGCACAGACATGTTCCGGTTCATTCAGCATCTTATTCACAGCCTCTGTGATTTCTTCATCGGAGAGCTGGACTTTTGAATGTCGCAGTGGGTCATCAACACTGTCAGTATACTCGCACATCAAACCGGAGCGCTGACTAAGGGGCAGTATGCTCCATGATATCCAACATCGAGCAAGATCAACCCCTGTTAAACCATTGGCCATAAAGGCTCTGAGCTTTGATAGTTGGGGAGCATATTTGCTTCTCTCCTGGGCAGTCAATCTTTGAGGAAAAGGGTGTGTATTGCTGAGCCGCTCCGGACGAAAGCCAGACAAGGGATTCTCACCAGCAGGGGAGGTGTCTTTGCAGTAGAACCATGTCTGATCCACTCCTTGGGGTGACTGTGCAGCTTGGCGTGAGGGTATGTGACCTCTTTCCTTTTCTGAATCGCCATGCCGCCCAACTCTGTATTAGAGCCATCAGTAAACTCAGTACGGCGGTTTAGATGGAAAAGGTCTCTGAACAATTCCACTGTGGGCTCCTCTTGAAAGAACACCTCACAGAGCACTTGGAAGTGACACATATTTGTAACAGAGTTGGGGCCAGTGTCTTGCGGATGGAGTTGGAAATCGGCTAAAACATCCCGGTAAAATTTAGAACTGGGCGGCTTAAAGCCCCGGGCTAAGTGATCTACGAAAACAACAACCTCTCCTTCTCAAGGTGTGGGAGGGCATTCTGTGCCAGGAGCCCTCCAATGGATGGTATCTTTGATGCCTAAAGCGCCAATCAGGACTAAATCGTCCAGGTGATCCTCTGTGACGTGAGAAGGAACCCAATTGCACTCATATACTTGCTTGGCCATGATGGAATCTGCAAGGTAGAAGATCCCAGTTCAAAAATGCATTTGATCAAGGTACGTTGGTATGTGCATTGTTAAACCAGAGACAGAACTATCTGAACTGGAGTTTCATGAAGCAACCAACATCTGGCGGTTCAATAAGGGGACTAATGGCATATACCGGTTTGGAAAATTTTCTATAAGGTTAAACCGCCTGATCTAAGTATTGAAAAGCTGAGATTGCGGATGGACAAGTACGCAGAAATAGGTTTCACAAGATTTCTTTACAGCATTGGATCTGAAGCAAGTTCAGAAAAGAGATAAATGCTTAGAGGTTCAAAGGAGCAGTACCGAACCAATGAGCAAAACGTTCATATAGATCTATGGTTTGAGATGCATAAGTGAAGGCGAAGGTCAAACAACTATCGTTGCACAGAGTAAAGATTTGCGGATTCATCTAAAGATCTATCGTAAGAGCAAGATGCAGACGATGAACACTGAAGAACTGCGAAACCCTAGGCCAGATCTGCGGGGGAAAGGATAGAAGATTTACCGGAGCTGAGGAAGATGGGAAGGTTGCCGCGATGTTCTGGTGCGCTCAGGTTGATGCAGCGGCCAAGGATGGGGCAGAGGTCAACAGCGGCGGCGGAGCTCCGAGGCTGGTGATGCGAGGAAGACAAAGAAGGCACAAAAGGAGAAAAGAAATGACCCTTCGGTCCTATTTATAAGGCGAAAGAACATGAGTCAGGCGCGACAATCAAGGGGCCACAAAACGGAGCTGTCGCCTCGATTTCCGCCGATCTATTAAACAAAGAAGCATAATGGATAGCTTCGTTATGACAGGTGGCGTCACTCCGGTTTACAGCAATCAGAGAAGATGACATCATGGCGGTTTACCAGTTTATAAAAAGATGTTGAAGATGAAGCTTTTATTAAAGGATTGACATGAACCCGTTCAAATCAATCTGGGGCCTAATGTTGGGGATATTACTACTGGGCATAAACCGGCCTATCTGGGCCGGGTTACTTCGTTAGTAGTTAAGTATGTTAAAGCCCAAGAAGACAGAGGAGGGCTCAAGGCCTATGGTCGGTTCAAGGCCTATAGTCGTAAACCGGCGTTAGTAGTTAACCTGTATTGTAAGTTAGGAATAAGTAGAGACCAAACCAGACACATCTATGAGCCGGTATTGGGACTCCGTAAGCCGACGGGAGTCACCCGTGTATATAAGGGGACGACCCGGCGGCAGTTCAAGGACAACAGACAACAACTTGAGAGATAGGCGAAGCTTGTTTGCTCCCTAGTCATCGAAACCCCATCAATTCCATAACAACTAGACGTAGGCTTCTACCTTCATCGAAGGGGCCGAACTAGTATAAACTCTCTTGCGTCCTTGTGTCCGCTTTAACCCCTTCAAGCTAACCCGTCGCGATGGCTCCACGACTAAGTCCTTTCTCTAGGACAACTGCCGTGACAAAACCACGACACTGACCGTAGTCCGGCCAGGACTCTCCTGATAAAGAGAGAGACTTCAATGTCTTCAGAATATCGCCGAAAGGCGAGTGCTGAATGATGTCCGCGGCAGTAAACTCCATGATCGGCGCCCAATCGGATTCGATCGGCAGGGGCGCGGAGGGTTCGGAGTCCGGAGAGGAGTCCGGCTCCTTGGAGTCACGAGTCTCGCGGAGTGCGGGGCTGGTGTTCGGCTCAATCACCATTGGGATCGCAGCCCCCGAGGCGGCGTCCAACCACCCATCCTCGATCGGCGCAGTTGGCTCCGAATTAAGGGTCGAAGCCGATGCGGGTGCGGCCTCCAGGGCACTGCTCGGCGGCAGAGCTAGATCATGCTCGTCGGACAGTGCGGCGCGCTCGACAGTGGCTCGAATCCGTCAAAGATCAAGTCCCCGCGGATGTCAGCCGTGTAGTTTAAACTTCCAAATCTGACCTGACAGCCAGGGGCATAGCTTTCAATCTGCTCCAGATGGCCAAGTGAGTTAGCCCGCAGTGCGAAGCCGCCGAAGACGAAGATCTGTCCGGGGAGGAAGGTCTCACCCTGGACTGCATTGCTATTAATGATCGTAGGAGCCATCGAGCCTAACGGTGACGACACAGAGGAACTCTCAATGAAAGCACCAATGTCGGTGTCAAAACCGGCGGATCTCGGGTAGGGGGTCCCGAACTGTGCGTCTAGGCCGGTTGGTAACAGGAGACAAGGGACACGAAGTTTAACCCAAGTTCGGGCCCTCTCGATGGAGGTAAAACCCTATGTCCTGCTTGATTAATATTGATGATATGGGTAGTACAAGAGTAGATCTACCACGAGATCGGAGAGGCTAAACCCTAGATGCTAGCCTATGGTATGATTGTTGTTGTCTATGTTGTCCTACAGACTAAAACCCTCCGGTTTATATAGACACCAGAGAGAGTTAGGGTTACACAAAGTCGGTTACAATGGTAGGAGATCTGTATATCCGTATCGCCAAGCTTGCCTTCCACGCCAAGGAAAGTCCTTTCCGGACACGGACGAAGTCTTCAATCTTGTATCTTCATAGTCCGGGAGTCCGACTGAAGGTATAGTCCGGCCATCCGGACACCCCCTAATCCAGGACTCCCTCAATGGGATTGCACAACAACATCTCCAAGATGATCTTCCTCGAGAACTACAAGTCCCTCGACGACAACTACATTGGTGCTCTCAAGGCGGAACAAGAACTCATGAAGGCCAAACTTTCTCCACCCCAAGCTCACTTCGCGACGACCAAGCTCCGTGAGAACGAGCATGAGGCTAGTACCACCACGATGTCCAAGCCTGATGAGCTCCAAGATGATACTCCCAAGTTCGACGCCATCCTTCTTTGTGGCATTGACGATGCCGAGTCCTCCATGACTCTTTTTCAAGACGGTGTGGCGACGAGTACGACTACGGAGACCCTCAAGGACCAAGCTTTGGAGGCGAGCGACAAGGTGGCGAGCAAGGATGATGCTTCCATCTTAGGAGGCGAGAGTGGTGATGTGCCATCTTCGGCCTTCATCCATGGCGACGACGATGAGATGGTTGAGCATGGGATTTTCCCTTCGACCACGGCAATGTTTGATGACTTGAGTGACTTTTGCCACCATATTGAGAGTGAGAGTGACTTCACCACTAGCCCCATATATGATGTGTTGCATCAATTCCCATGTGAGGAGAGCCACAACCCCCACCACTTGAGTGAGATGAGTGACTCCACCATACGTGAGATTGAGTGCACCTATTTTGAGGGAGTGCGTGAACCACCACATAGAGAGAGTGAGATAGTTGATAGGTCATGCGAGGCCACTTTCAACACTAACGACTTGACCTCTACCTCTATTGTGTCTTCTCATTTGGTGCTAGGTCCCATCTATGATGACGCGCCGATTCACGACGACTACGTCCTACCTTTGGACAAGACGATGGCCATGGTGGAATATGAGGCACCCCCACATGGTTCCATCAAGATGAAGATGACCACCATTTGGTATTTCCCACCTCACCTACACCACTTGAGTGGAATGAACAAGGTAACATAGGTGAAGGTGATGCTCTAGTCCCACTAGTGGACATTCATGACATTGATTGCTTGCATGATGTTGATCCAACTATTGACATGCTTCATGCTAGTATGATTTCCCCATGCGATGATTTACCCATTTATGATGAGTATGATGATTGCCATGTGGAGTCTTTTAGTTGTGATGCCATGTTACATAGGATTTCTTGTGCTAATTCTCTCGGTCACATCATGTTTGCCAATCCACTTGACTTGTCATATGCTATGCATGAGATCAATCATATGTCGTATTTGCAATGTCTTCATAGTGACTATGCATATGCTATTAAAATGAACCCAATTTGCACATATGGCATAGATGACACGCCTATGGTTATTGGCATTTGTTTCTCTTGTGATGATATTGACATGCTACCTTTGCATCATTTATCTCACATGCCATGCCATGACCACCTAGCTTCGGATATGCATTGTTTTGGATGTTCTCCATTTTCTCCATATGATGTTTTCAACATTGCTCATGAGGAGACCCCCATAGTTTCCTCATACATATTTGGAGATTTTGATCACTCCCATCCATTGCATGATCCCAATACTTATGTGCACAATATGCTTCCCATGAATAAACATGCTATTGATGTGCCATATACTTGTATGCTCAATTTGCATCCCCTTCATGTTATACACAATAACTATTCTTTCATGATGGATGACATGTTCTTATACCATGCATCAAACTTCTTTGAGCAACGCTTATCTTGTGCTAACTTTCATATGCACATACACATCATGATGAATGATGTGTACATTTACCACACACACGATTTCTTCTGTTTGTGTCTCTTTTGTGTAGGTACCCATGAATTCTTGTCAACCTCGCAATCCCACGAGTTGACAAAACGAGCTATAGAGAGCAATGATGACTTGGGATCCCATGGATTGTCTTTCCCACCGCTCTCTTCGCGCAAAGACTTCACGCAATTCTTCTACATGACCCTCTCTTGGCTATGGGTTATTGTCCACTACATATTCTATGCCCATCTTGCCATGTTCACTTTGCATGATGTGCTCATTACTATGCTTTTGCCATGCATTCGTGACCCATGCTTTGCATTACACATGATGATTGATTCTCATACTTGTATGTGTATTTGCAAGCTTGGTGGAGAGATTGCTTGTTATTGCCATGTTTGCTTTGTGCCCCATGCCTATGATGATACTATGATCTTGCTTCGTGCTCATGCTTGCGATATGTCATGTACATTGCCTATGACTATTATTTGCTCACATGACATGATTGCCATGCTTTCCTCTAGTATGTTGCATCTTTGCACTACTAGCTTGCACAACTTGATTCCTATGATTGCTTGCCTTGTTGCATCACCAATGATTCATACTTGCTCACTTCATGCGGTTGATGACAACCATTTACTTGCTTGTACCCATGATATCTTTGCTTGTGCTCAATTTCTGCGATTATATGCCATGTCACAATCCTTTGTCACACCATATGCTTTGCATGATGACGATACTTGTTTGGTGAATCGCCTCTTGAATGCTTGGTTTTGCACTAACGCTAACCAAATTAATTTTCCAAATGTTTGTTGTCCTTGCTCATTTTGAAGGAATCCCAAGATGGTGCGACATTGGAGAGTGCCCACTTCAAGCTTCAAGATGACAACTACTTGGTGAATGTCAACTCCTACACGGCGAAGCCATCTCTTTCCCATGGTGATTTGGTTTTTGATCCGAGGTCAGATCTTTCCCAAGGGAGGGGAGATGATGCGGAGCATCCTACGGACATCACCATGTCAAGAGTACATTTGGCAAGTGACACGTGCGACCTCTACTTCACATACACAAAGGTGAATCATATCCTTTACACATGCTCACTTGACCCCATCGAGGATGGTATACTACTTGACACTTCTCCCGTGTGCATGCATAGGTATTGTCGGAACGCTGCGGACGACATGGAGGAGTGCAAGCGCCAAGGAACACCTACACCATCCGCGAGGGAAGCGTGGAAACGAAGACGCAAGAAGAAGATCTGTCGAAGAAGCTCCAGCCACCGGACGACCGGTCGGGACCGGACGTCCGACGCCTGAAGATCCACCGGACGACCGGTCCAGACTGTACGACCGGTGTCCCTGCACCCGAGCCAAATGAGCGGACGTCCGACGCCACCTGACGACCGGTGACCGGACGACCGGTCCAGACCAGAAATCCGCTACACCAGCATCCGAGACAGAACGAGCGGACGCCCGGCCCCTACCGGACGTCTGGCCGCCCACGAGCCACCGGACGATCGGTCCCCAGCGGACGTCCGGTACCTGGCTGTGTCCAGTTGCGGGTTGAGGCCCATGTATCCCTTCACTTCACCCCCATTTGCACTAAGACTATAAATAGACCTCTCCCTCCTCCTTTCTAGGGTTAGCGTTGGTTTAGCTCATTTGAGAGATATAGCTATGCACATCCATATCAGATCTCCTCCCTGCGAGAGACTGCGGCCTCTTCGGAGAAGATCCCTTTGGATTCAAGCCCCCTTTCTAAGGGAAGACCACCCCGTGGATTCAAGACCTCCTCACGGAGAAGACCGGCTACCCTTGTATCGTCCTTAGTTGTCCGTGGATCATGTATCTTCTCTTATGTATTCGAGGATCTAGCGCATGTGTGATCATTCTTGTTGGTTTGAGTGTTCTCTTGTGTTCCCCTCGTGATTTTCCCCTCGTTTTCCTCCTCGCGTTCTTCCCGTTCTTCGCGGGATCCGCTACTTTCATGAAAGATCGGGCCACTAGGGTTCTACCCTACATCACTTCTGCCCGCCTGAGACCGCCGCCACTATTGCCATGGCCGACGTCTTCCTCACGCCCACCGACCACCCGTGGCCTAGGACCGTGTCCAGGAGCCCCGACACGTCCCTCTGCTTCGTCCATGCCCAAGAACGTGAGCTTCGTGCCACCTCATCGACCGAATCGACCTCATCCCCCACGGCCTCCGCCGGTGATCTTCTTTGGATCCGGTGACGTCTGCTGCTACTAAACCATCGTAGGGCCCCCTTGTGCCTTCCCAGCGAGCCACCGTTCCTCTCTGTTCTCTTCTCCTCGCACTAATGTTCTTGTAGTTTCCGTCCCGTATGTGCCCGAGCCCATCGCCGCAGGAGCTCATCGCCGGCGAGCTTCCGGCGACCAAATGGTCCTGCGCCAGTGCTCGTTTAGCTCGCCCGTGCACGTAGGACCTTGCTAGCCCTTTGCCTCACTCATTTGCGCGTTGCTGCTGTTCCGCCATCACCGTGCTCCGGCCGTCGCCACTCGTTGTCATAGCGGTCAACTCCGGCCACCCCATGGCCAGCCACCGCCAACAATCGATGTGCGGCGAGGCGCACGTTCGAACGAGCTAAGCCGCAGTCCTGGAGACCCCCTGTGCGCGATTCTAGACCGCCTCCCGATGAACACCGCTGCGTTCGGGCTCGCCGAAGCAACTCTGGCAGCCGGCGCTGGCGTAGCGCCCACGTGGCACGCCTTGTGCCACTGACTAGTGGACCCAGTGGGTCCGTTGACCGGCTTGACCCGGTCAACCATGTTAACTGAGCACCTCTAGGTCACTGACATGCGGGCCCCGTAGTTTAAAACATTTTATAAATTAATCAAACTGCTAATTAATTCTATTAATTACTCTATTAGTTTAGTCAGTCACTGATAGTGGGTCCCACTAGTTAATTAGTTAACTTAATATGTTGTTTAAATGTCTCTGTGTATGATTGATGGGCCCCACCTGTCAGTTTGACTGGTCAGCAGGTCAAAGTTGGTTGCTAACATCACTCTAACCTCATGCTGAAATCATTATTCCCTTTTCTGTCAGATTTAATAATTAAAATAATTTTCAAGATATGTTCAAAACTTTGGAAATTCATATAAAATAATTGGTAACTCGGATGAAAATAATTTATATATGAAAGTTGCTCAGAAAAATGTAACAAATCCGAATATGCAATCCATTGATCTGTCACATGCCCCCTGGCATGATGAACATAGAACTTCCCCCTCTTTTCATCTCTTCAGAAAATGCCAAACGTTGGGAAAACTCCTTCGGATGTTTCCCTCTCCATCTACAACGTGTAGTACCGCGTTAGAACACCCCTAGCAATGCTTATTGTCATGTCATGCTTAGTGTTGCACTTGCTTGCTTTATGTACATTGTTCCCCCCTCTTCTCACCGGTAGATCTCGAGTCCATTGTCGATGACACTGTGATCGACTACATCAATGACATCGCTTCTTCCTTTTTAGGAGAACTTCCAGTCAAGCAAACCCCCTTGATCATTCCGATATCACCCATCCTCTTATCTCTTATGCTTGCACTAGAACTGCTACTGCTTTTGTATGATCCTATTCTGATGCATAGCTTGATTTTGTAACCTGCTCTTGTACCTTACCTGCTTATCCTAAACTGCTTAGTATAGGTTGGTTAGTTATCCATCAGTGACCCCTAACCTTGTCCCTGTTGCCCCCGCTGGATTACCAGGTGACTCGATCAACATGATCGACATCTAGAGCCTGACACAGCACATCACCTCACCCCTTTAGTTGTATGACTCTGCAAAGCTACTATCGAATGTTGATGGTGATACCTCGTAACACACTTCTGATGATAACCCTGTAGTTTAGTTAATCGGTCGTGGTCATCTAGGGTGATTCCTCTTTCGCCACTCCTGATATGACTCTCTCGTGCAACACGTCAAGCATGAACGTCGAGGGTGATTCCTCTAAAGTTCACCTTGATGATTACATTAAGTGGATTCCATTAAGGGTGATTCCTCAGATTCCCTTTGATGCCATGGACACACGGTTACTTGACTTTACACGAGACCATGATGACATCGGGTCAGCCCTGAGGGGTACTCGCGAGTGATGTGAAGTCGGGTTGACCTGGAGGGTACCCGCAAGATAATTATGAGGCACGGCCGAGCAGGTAGACTGCCCTAGAGAGAGGGTTGGGCCTGGCCCTTTCCGTATTTCCTCGAGATGGGGCGACAGGAGCACTGATCGTCACTGCGCGCTCCCAAGTCACTAACGAGATTGGGTATTTTATCTAATTTGGTCGTTGACCTATACGCACTAACCTTCACGCGAGACAAGTTTATGGGCAATCAGCGTCGTATGTATCAGCCGAAGCTCTTCAGACATCAACGGTTTAGTGGGGCGCGTCCGGGTGGCCCACGTAAGTACCTGGCTTGTTTAAGGAGGTTGACGGGACTGACACCAGCCGCGTTCGCAGCAGGATTGCAAAGGGCGATTGGCCCATGATCCCATCACATTTAGGATGTAAACCAGCATGTTGGCCTCTCTGTTAAGCCTAGGTGGGGCTAGGACGTGTTGATCTTCTAAGGCCGGGCATGACCCAGGAAAGTGTGTCCGATCAGAGATGATTGAGTGTGTCGAGTAATGTGGTGCACCCCTGCAGGGAAGTTAATCTATTCGAATAGTCGTGTCCCCGGTAAAAGGGTGACTTGGAGTTGTATCCCAATCTATACAAGAACTAGATACCGAGATGTAAATGGGAAATGATAGCTCCGGGATTGCTTTCTCACAAGGAGTCGAGGAAGGATCTCTGGGCGTTAATACTACACCATGTTTTCTTAATAATATGCTATTCTGTACTCTTCTAAATGCTGCAAGATGCTTGAAGATGCTAGTCTTCGATAGGCTAGACTTTCCCCTCTATTTTGGCATTCTGCAATTTAGTCCATAGATACAACTCATTCCTTTGATACTGATGCATACTTAGAATAGTTCTAATGTAAGTCCTGCAAGTACTTTGGATGAGTACTCACGGTTTCTTTGCTACCTCTTTTCCCGTATACTTGGTTTCTGCGATCAAATGACGGATCCTTGGAGCCAGACACCACCACCGGCGACTACTTCTACTACCCCGAGGGTGCCTAGTACTATGTGGAGTTTGCCGATGACCAGGTGTAGTTAGGAGGTGTTGGGAAACGTAGCATGCAATTTCAAAAAATTTCCTACGCTCACGCAAGATCTATATAGGAGATGCATAGCAACGAGAGGGGGAGAGTGTGTCTATGTACCCTCGTAGACCAAAAGCGAAAGCGTTTGATAATGCGGTTGATGTAGTGGAACTTCTTCTTGTTCCGACCAATCAAGCACCGAACGTATGACACCTCCGAGTTCTGCACACGTTCAGCTCGATGACGTCCCTCGAACTCTTGATCCAGCAAAGTGTCGAGGGAGAGTTTCATTAGCACGACGGTGTGGTGACAGTGATGGTGAAGTGATCCGCGCAGGGCTTCGCCAAAGGACTATGATAATATGACCGGAGGCGTAAATTGTGGAGGGAGGCGCCAAACACGGCTAACAATCGTTGTTGTCTGTTCTAGCGGTGCCCCCATCATATATATAGGTTGGAGGGGAGGAGAGGCAGCCAAGGGGGCGCTCCAAGTAGGAGGAATCCTACTTGGGTGCTTCCCAATTCGCCCTCCCCCCTTTCCATATCCATCTAGAGGGGGAAGGAAGGAGGAGGGAGGAGGGAAGGAAGGGGGAGGCCGAATCCATCCCCTTCCTTTCTCGCTTCTCCTATTTCCTTCCCCCTTATTTTGGCCTACATGGGGCGCACAAGCCCCTTAGGGGCTGGTATGTCCCCCTCTTTGCCCATTAAGGCCCATGTAGTTGCAGGGGGGATGCCCGAAACCCTTTCCAGTGACCCGATATGCACCCGGTACCCCTGGAACACTTCCGGTGTCCGAATATCATTGTCCAATATATTAATCTTTACCTCTCGACCATTTCGAGACTCCTCGTCATGTCTGTGATCTCATCCGGGACTCCGAAAAACATTCGGTCACCAAATCACATAACTCATATAATACAAAATCGTCATCGAACGTTAAGCGTGCGGACCCTACGGGTTCGAGAACTATGTAGACATGACCGAGACACCTCTTCGGTCAATAACCAACAATGGAACCTGGATGCTCATATTGGTTCCCACATATTCTACGAAGATCTTTATCGGTCGTACCATAATGACAACATATGTTATTCCCTTTGTCTTCGATATGTTACTTGCCCGAGATTCGATCATCGGTATCTTCATACCTAGTTCAATCTCGTTATCAGCAAGTCTCTTTACTCGTTTCATAATACATCATCCCGCAACTAACTCATTAGTCACATTTCTTGTAAGGCTTATTATGATGTGCATTACCGAGAGGGCCCAGAGATACCTCTCCAATACTCGGAGTGACAAATCCTAATCTTGATCTATGCCAACCCAATAAACACCTTCGGAGATACCTATATAGCATCTTTATAATCACCCAGTTACGTTGTGACGTTTGATACACACAAGGTATTCCTCTGGTATCCTGGAGTTGCATAATCTCATAGTCGAAGGAATATGTATATGACATGAAGAAAGCTATAGCAATAAAACTGAATGATCAACATGCTAAGCTAACGGATGGGTCTTGTCCATCACATCATTCTCCTAATGATGTGATCACGTTTTTCAAATGACAACACATGTCTATGGTTAGGAAACTTAACCATCTTTGATTAACGAGCTAGTCTAGTAGAGGCTTACTAGGGACACAATGTTTTGTCTATGTATCCACACATGTATCCAGTTTCCGGTTAATACAATTCTAGCATGAATACCAAACATTTATCTTTATATAAAGAAATATAAATAACAACTTTATTATTGCCTCTAGGGCATATTTCCTTCAGTGTCCCACTTGCACTAGAGTCAATAATCTAGTTCACATCGCCATGTGATTTCACTACAACAAAAACCCACCTATAACAACACATATCTAGCAACGAAAGTCGAGATGCGTTGAGTTAAACAAACCTCCCACCTCCCCACGAAGGATAACCTCCCTGTATCCACCTCGGTCCAAATATCACGCAACCAACACGCAGCCAAGCAGGAAAAAAAAAGAATCCAATCTCTTATCTCCCCACCACCTCTCTCCCCGATTCACATCTCCCACACGAGCTCCACCACAACGCCGCTGCCGCCGCCGCCTCTGATTCCAGGAAACTCCGGTGCTCCCCTTCACCACGCCTCACTAGTTTGTCCCCCCTCTTGTTCTCCTCTGGCCCCGCCCCCAACCCCCACTGCCATGACGTCCTCCACGCCTCTGCACGGCGCGATGGTTCATTATTGTAGCTCATGTGCTCGGCCCAGCAATCCCACTTCCACACACGATCGGCTACCGGCTAGGCTCGATGGCGCTGTTCCACCTTGGCTACCTCGACTCCAATGTGACGGTTCAGTAAGGCACCTCTCCCCTCTGCTCTTGCCCTGCCGCTGCTTTGTGGCATGGCATCTTGCCATGGATAATTCTTTGCAGGCCATTACGACAATGATTAATGCTGCCTTATTACTTGCCTGATCCGCCTTTGTGGGTGCTGGCTTGCACCGACAGCCACACCACTCCATGGTTTGTATTCCTCACTATTCTCATATGTGCACAGAAATACTGCTACCTAGGGGTAATTCAGTCATCTGGGTGTACGCATACAAGTGATTCACCACATGGCTGTATGTGTTGATTCAGGAAAATGTGTGCGTTCTCTTTTTCTAAATAGTTCTATCTTGTGATACATTAGATTTTAATTTTTCATGTAGCTATGTGTGTGGATAATTAATTAATATATCCATGAAGATGATTAGACTGTCAATTGAATAAGTTGATAGTATCTCTGGATATCCTAGCTGTTAATTTCTGACTATTTATCAAAACCATTCCTTCTAGTATCATTTAATAGGTGACCACTATTATGTACAACATCATGATCTTTTTCGAGAAAGAAAACAAATATCTTCTTATCGGTGTTATGAAACCTAACTGATTTCCTTGTAATAATCTATGAATAAGCCCCACATGCATCTCTACGTCCTATTATTTCTCTCTATCTTTATTTCATAATCCTTAATTTCATCTCTCCTTGCTAGTTCTGAAATTGACTTCGCATCAGCCAACATTTGTCTGTTTATTCTTTCTCTTAACACGTAAATCCTCAGGTTCAGAATGGTGATACTAGCTAGTGCTTATGGTATGACTTATGATCCACTGATTTAGATATGTAAAACTTAAATGTTCTTGCAAGTACTTATGAAGCGAATCCATCATTCTTTGCAGTGCCAAAATTTCTTACATATTCATCTTTGGGAGAAAGATCAAGGCATATAGTGGGCTACTTCTGCAAAAGGAGGTACGACTGCATGATTCCAGCTGGCTAGTAAATGTGTAGGTGATTTACATGACATTATCTGCAATGTAATTTAAAAACCAGGGTTGAAAAAGTTTGTGTATTCATAATTCAAATTTGTCTTATTCCCAAGCATCTATATAAATTAAAATCATGTGAAAACATACTTCTTATCATTTAATAGAACCACCTGATTTAGCTTTGTGGGAATTATGTTCTCTCAACCTAAAAAGCACAGACACGGGGAAAAAAGACGGGGATACGCATACAAGGACACGGGATACATCATTTTTCAAAAACAGTCGTTCGGGGATACGGTGAGTATATATAAAATAAATAAGAAATATACAGAGTCAAAACAGAAAAAACAATGAGAAACTGCTGGGTCTGGATCCCACAGAGGATAGTTCGTATCTATGAACACCAGGGACCAGGCTGTCCTTTGATCTCACCCACGGACGGGTCGCCCCAGGGTGGCGCTCCTGGATGCCATGCTCCCTAGAAACAAGTAGAAATCATTCAAGCGAGCACAACACGGGGAAGCAATTAGCAGCCTCTCAATTGAAGGAAATCATGTCACAAAAGATGAAGAGGTTGAGGAGAGGCTGCTGGCCTTGGGGTTACCTACTCGAGTGTGGTTGCCTCCGGGAGGAGAAGATGCTGGGGGCGGTGGTCGAGTCCAGGTGGCGGCGGCGCATTCGCTACTTGTTAGCAGCAGGTCGTTCGTTATGTGGCGTGCGTGCGTACGAGAGTTTGTATTGTGCCGAGGCTATTATTGGGCCTCCCGAGTCCCTCAACGTATCCCAGCCGTATCGATGCTTTTTTTCTATTTTTTTAATTCAGGAATCATGGGATGCTGCGGGATACATGTATCCCAGCTTATTCAGGCGTGTTGCCGTATCCCGCTGTACTAGGACATCAAATCGGTAGATTTTGCCGTATCCATGCTTTGTAGCTCTCAACTTCAAGTACTTCTGTAAATTTGAAAATATCTACATTTATATGTATTGTTTTGAGAACTGCAGATCTTTGTTTGCAATCAAGGATGCTATATTTGTCGATGTACATAGTTTTTGGCATGTACCTCACTGTATCTTCATTATATTCTTTGTAAGGTGTTTAACTCGTTTAACATAAGGACACTCTTTTCAAAAGGCCCTCTTTTCTCCATCTATATATCATAGTGCTATGGTTGGGACTGTAAAAAGTGATCAAATTATGATATTTCATAGCTCTTTAGAGGTGATGATATATGTTGGATGACGAAACAAGGATATTGTTCTGGTGCTTGCTTCGACTTGGGTGTTCAGAGAAGTGAAACTTTAACTAATCTGTTCAGGGAAGCAACATATTGCATTTAAAGTGAAGTTTCCTCTATGATATGGAGATGCAATCATCCATCTAAAGACAAGGTATGCTCATTTCTCTATTGTGTGAATTCAACATGGCTGAGCAACAATTTATTTGCTCATACTTTTTTCAATATTAATGCTTATTGCAGTTCCTGCTTAGCTTGGGAAATCCAAAGAAGAATGTTGCCCTTGCTACACTCCAGAGTACTGACCTATAATATAAAACAAAAAACTATGGGTGTTGACTTGGTACTCCCTCCGGGAGTAACTGTTTCTTGGTTGACATAACCACTAAAACAAAATTATTAGTCATATAGTAAGATTAACTATCACATGTCCTCCAACCTTTATATGTTGCTCTTTTGTTTAAATTTTACTTCCCTGTTAATTGATTTTCTTTGATGGTACCTTGCTATTCTCATTTCTTTGTTGTTGTAGATTGCCAAGATAAATCGATGATGCATGGCTCAGAAGTTGATTACAAGATCGAGAAGGTGGCTACTACTAGATAGTTTCAGATTATGTTTTGGAATGTAATTTTTAGGGTCAATGTTTCAAACACTATGTGTTTAGATGGCTGAGTCGTTCAGTGCAAGGTTGAGAATCAGACTATTACTAGATAGTTTCACATATTGTAATCTGTGTATCATGTTCTTTGTAAAGCAATCAAGTTGATTTAATATATGTGACCTTTCTCATTGTTATGTTTGTGTCTCCTATGCATTATCAACATTAATGCAATAAGTTCTGGATGCTAATATACAAAATACCATTAATTGTCCAAGCAATACGATAATTCTTCTAGGCATTACAATGGTCATTTTCTAGGCTAGCCACCAATGCATATGAAGTGTTGTTGTGCTCTAGCTCTATATGTTGCTATCTTACAACACTTGTTTATGCCTTTACCAACGCATGTATATATGTTGGTGTAGACCTTTGCAACGCCACCAATGGCAACGCATTTTAATCCGTTGGTGTAGACCTTAGCAATGCTTATATGGACATACGCCAACACATTGATGCGTTGCCAAAGGGGGGTTCTTGTTGTAGTGTTTAACACCAATAGTTCACATCTTTATGTGATTAATACCCATAGTTCACATCGCCATGTGACCAACACCCAAAGGGTTTACTAGAGTCAATAATCTAGTTCATATCGCTATTTGATTAACACCCAAAGAGTACTAAGGTGTGATCATGTTTTGCTTGTGAGAGAATTTTAGTCAACGGGTCTGCCACATTCATAACCGTATGTATTTTGCAAATTTCTATGTCTACAATACTCTACACTGAGCTACTCTAGCTAATTGCTCCCACTTTCAATATGTATCCAGATTGAGACACTGAGTCATCTAGATTAGTGTCAAAGCTTGCGTCGACGTAACCCTTTACGATGAAATCTTTGTCACCTCCATAACTGAGAAACATATCCTTAGTCTTCTTTGGTAACTAAGGATAATTTTGACCGCTGTCTTGTGATCTACTCCTGGATCACTATTGTACCCCCTTGCCAAACTCATGGTAATGTATACAATATGTCTGGTACACAGTATGGCATACTTTATAGAACCTATGGCTGAGGCATAGGGAATGACTTTCATTCTCTCTCTATCTTATGTCGTGGTAGGGCTTTGAGTCTTAATCAACTTCACACCTTGCAACACAGGCAAGAACCCTTTCTTTGACTGATTCATTTTGAACTTCTTCAAAAATCTTGTCAAGGTATGTGCTTTTGAAAGTCCTATTAAGCGTCTCGATCTGTCTCTATAGATATTGATTCCCAAAATATAAGTAGCTTCACCGAGGTCTTTTATTGAAAAACTCTTATTCAAGTATCCTTTTATGCTATCCAGAAATTCTATATCATTTCCAATCAACAATATGTCATCCACATATAATATTAGAAATGCTATAGAGCTCCCACTCACTTTCTGGTAAATACAGGCTTCTCCAAAAGTCTGTATAAAACCATATGCTTTGATCACCTCATCAAAGCGTATATTCCTACTCTGAGATGCTTGCACCAGTCCATAAATGGATCGGTGGAGCTTGCACACATTGTTAGTACCTTTAGGATCGACAAAACCTTATGGTTGCATCATATACAACTCTTCTTTAAGAAATCCATTAAGGAATGCAGTTTTGACATCCATTTGCCAGATTTCATGAAATGCGGCAATTGCTAACATGATCAGACAGACTTAAGCATCGCTATGAGTGAGAAAATCTCATTGTAGTCAACACCTTGAACTTGTCGAAAACCTTTTGTGACAAGTCGAGCTTTGTAGATAGTAACACTACCATCAATGTCCGTCTTCCTCTTGAGATCCATTTATTCTCAATGGCTTGCCGATCATTGGGAAAGTCCATCAAAGTCCACACTTTGTTCTCATACATTGATCCTATCTCAGATTTCATGGCCTCAAGCCATCTATCGGAATCTGGGCTCATCATAGCTTCTTCATAGTTCGTAGGTTTGCCATGGTCTAATAACATGACATCCAGGACAGGATTACCGTACCACTCTGGTGTGGGACGTGCTCTATTCGACCTACGAGGTCTAGTAGTAACTTGATCTGAAGTTTCATGATCACCATCATTAGCTTCCTTTCTAGTTGGTGTAGGCATCACGGGAACGGATTTCACTGATGTGCTACTTTCCAATGCGAGAGAAGGTAAAATTACCTTATCAAGTTCTTCTTTCCTCCCACTCACTTCTTTCGAGAGAAACTCCTTCTCTAGAAAGGATCCATTCTTAGCAACAAAGATCTTGCCTTCAGATCTGTGGTAGAAGGTGTACCCAACAGTTTCTTTTGGGTATCCTATGAAGATGCATTACTCCAATTTGGGTTCGAGCTTATCAGGCTGAAGCTTTTTCACATAAGCATCGTAACCCCAAACTTTATGAAACGTTAGCTTTGGTTTCTTGCCAAACCATAGTTCATACGGTGTCGTCTCAACGGATTTAGACGGTGCCCTATCTAAAGTGAATGCAACTGTCTCTAATGCATAACCCCAAAATGATAATGGTAAATCGAAAAGAGACATCATAGATCGCACCATATCTAATAAAGTACGGTTATGACGTTCGAACACACCATTATGTTGTGGTGTTCCAGGTGGCGTGAGTTGTGAACTATTCCACATTGTTTTAAATGAAGGCCAAACTCGTAACTCAAATATTCGCCTCTGCGATCAGATCGTAGAAACTTTATTTTCTTGTTACGATGATTATCCACTTCACTCTGAAATTCTTTGAACTTCTCAAATGTTTCATACTTGTGTTTCATCAAGTAGATATACCCATATCTACTTAAATCATCTGTGAAGGTCAGAAAATAATGATACCCGCTGCGAGCCACAATACTCACCGGACTGCATACATCGGTATGTATTATTTCTAGTAGGTCATTAGCTCACTCCATTGTTCCGGAGAACGGAGTTTTAGTCATCTTGCCCATGAGGCATGGTTCGCAAGTATCAAAGATTCATAATCAAGTGATTCCAAAAGTCCATCTGCATGGAGTTTCTTCATGCACTTTATACCAATATGACCTAAACGGTAGTGCCACAAATATGTTGCACTATCATTATCAACTTTGCATCTTTTGGTATCAATATTATGAATATGTGTATCACTACGAACGAGATTCAATAAACCATTCACATTGGGTGTATGACCATAGAAGGTTTTATTCATGTAAACAGACACAACAATTATTCTCTGACTTAAATGAATAAACGTATTGCAATGGACATGATCTAATCATATTCATGCTCAACGCAAACACCAAATAACATTTATTTTGGTTCAACACTGTAGGATTGAAAGTATGTCTAGAGGGGGTGGGGGGTGATTAGACTACTTGACCAAATAAAAATCTAGCCTTTTCCCAATTTTAAGTCTTGGCAGATTTTAGCAACTGAGAACAAGTCAAGCAATCAACATACACATGCAAGTCTAAGAGTATAGCAGCGGAATGTAAAACATTGCATATGAAGGTAAAGGGAGGAGTTTGGAGGGAGCAAACACATTGTAGACACGGAGATTTTTGGTGTGGTTCTAATTGGTGGTGCTATCGTACATCCACGTTGATGGAGACTTCAACCCATGAAGGGTAACGGCTACGCGAGTCCACGGAGGGCTCCACCCACGAAGGGTCCACGAAGAAGCAACCTTGTCTATCCCACCATGTCCATCGCCCACGAAGGACTTTCCTCACTAGGGTAGATCTTCACAAAGTAGGCAATCTCCTTGCCCGTACAAACTCCTTGGTTCAACTCCACAATCTTGTCGGAGGCTCCCAAGTGACACCTAACCAATCTAGGAGACACCACTCTCCAAAAGGTAATAGATGGTGTGTTGATGATGAACTCCTTGCTCTTGTGCTTCAAATGATAGTCTCCCCAACACTCAACTCTCTCACACAGATTTGGATTTGGTGGAAAGATGACTTGAGTGGAAAGCAACTTGGGGAAGGCTAGAGATCAAGATTCTTGTTGTTGGAATGGAATATCTTGGTCTCAACACATGAGTAGGTGGTTCTTTCTCAGAAAATGTATGTTGGAAGTGTAGGCACGTTTTGATGGCTGTCTCCACGAATGAAGAGTGGGTGGAGGGGTATTTATAGCCTCCAAACAAAATATAACCGTTACACACAATTTACCAAACTCGGTGGGACCGAATCAGAAAACTTGGTCAGACCAATTTAGTTCAAAATGTGAATGTTATTTTCAGTGGGACCGACATGTCAACTCGGTGGAACCGATTTAATTAGGGTTAGGGCATAACATAATCTCGGTGAGACCGATTACACAAACTCGGTGGGACCTATTTTGGTAATAGGAAAATAGAGAGTTGGCCAGGCAAACTCGGTGAGACCGAATCGCTCATTTCGGTGAGACCGGAACATTACGAAAGGGAAACAGAGAGTTTGCAATCCCATCTCGGTGAGACCGAGATCCCTATCGGTGAGACCGAAGTGACTAGGGTTTCTGGCAGTGGCTATGTCAAGTGAACTTGGTGGCGCCGGATAGATCAAATCAGTAGGGCCGAGTTTGACTTTTGGTTTGGGACATATGTGGATATGAGAAAGTGGTTGAGGGCTTTTGGAGCATATCACTAAGCATTTTGAGCAAGCAAGCCTAAGCAACACCTCATCCCCTTTTAATAGTATTGGCTTTTCCTACGGACTCAATGTGATCTTGGATCACTAAAATGAAAATGTAGAGTCTTGAGCTTGAGCCAATATGTGTCCTTAGCATTTTGAGGGGTCCACATTCCTAATCCATGCCATGCCAATCATTCCCTACAAAAAATACACTTCCATGATGATATGTGTTTGTCACAGTAGGTCATGTTTTCTGTCATGCATGTACATCCATGACAAATTTATGACAGAATTAAGATAGTCATACCTGTGCTGTCGTAGAAGTGTTCCATGACATTACCAAAATTATCATCACGGAAGTGTCCACTTCCACGACGATAAATCGCGCGTCACAGAAGTGCTTTCGTCAAGGGTGACCGACACGTGGCATCCACCGTAACGGAACGCCGTTAAGCTATTGGGTCCGGTTTTGGATCCGATAACCCGTTAGCAGCCCCAACCAATGGGGATTTTCCACGTGTAAAATCATCATTGGCTGGAGGGAACACGTGTCGGCTCGCCGCTGGGATAGATGTCATCCACTCATTGGACCCAAAGCGCCTATGATACGTCGACACGTGGAACGGCCCAATAGAGGCCCATTCCTGTCAAAAGGCCAGCCCGTTTGACTTAGTCAAAAGGTGGCGGGCCGGCCCACGACAAGCCTGTTAATGGCTTGTTCGCATATAGCCCATTTACAGCCTGCTAACCCAGGGCCTGTTTACAACCTATCCGAATTAGGCCCAGTAGCGCCATCTAGGCCGTCCAATATAATTCCAGCCCGTTTTAACTTCTGGCCCATGTATGGCCCATGATGTCTTTCGGCCATATGAGGCCCTTAGTAACCCTCGACCCATTAACAACCCGTGGTAAAACTAGCCCGTAATGAACAGTGTATCACTTTATACCCATTAACGGCCCATTATACCGTTGGGCCGTTTCCAGCCCATGTTATCTTTTGGCCTTCTCAGGGCCCATTTATTCTTGGGCTCATTTCTAGCATTCGTTTACTTTCGGCCCGTTACTGTCATTTTCTGCTTGTGGGCCAAATTCAGCCCGTGGTTACAGTCGGCCCGTTTGTGGCCCGTTAATACGCTGGGCCATTTTCATAGCGTCATCAAATACGGCCGAGTAATGATGGCCCATTATGGTCGGCCCATGAACGGACGATTTCAACTCTAGCCCAATTACGACCATAATATGGTCTGTTATTGGCCCATGTTTGGCCAACGATCATACGGCCCGTAGAAGGCTCATTGATGATACAGCCCGTAGAAGGCCCATTGTATCTACGGCCCGTATAAGGCCCATTGTTTCTATGCCCCGTAGAAGGCCCATTGTTTCTACGGCCCTTAGAAGGCCCATTGTTTCTATGGCCCGTAGGAGGCCCATGTTAACTACAGTAAATATGTACCCCATGGTTAATGTGGCCTAGTTTTAAAAAATAGGCTATTGCGGCCACTAGCAAACCGCAGAAAAAGAACTACACTGACTACAAGAAAACAAATAAACAAGACAATAATGAAATAAATAGCCAAGTAACTTACGCTTGGCTATCATGGCTATGACACATATTACATCCACTGGGCATCAAAGTTCGCCACCAGTGAAAATATAGGGAACAAAGCAGCATATAAACGCCACAGCAAAACAAGTCCAGAACTGAAACAACTTCAGAAGAGCTCAAGAAACAATATCCTGGGTACCCATAATGCTGGCAAGATGCTTAGCAAGCTTATTAACTTTCTCTTGTTTGGCGCTTAAATCCTCCAGCACTTGCTGTTGCACTAGAAAGTATGCATGTGAATTCTGCAGGGACTTCCTTAGTCCTTCGGCTTCCTGTCGCATAACATCTGATCGATGTCTTTCAACTTGAAGTTGAGACTCAAGAAGCCGAACTGATTCAGGCAGCGAGTTCGAAGAGCCGGTGCTAGCAGTAGTAGCCAGTAACTCCAACACTACATCAAGACAGGACTTTGGGGTTGTCTCAGTGTCTTCAATATAGTTTTTATCAGCTTTCTTGGAGACCAACAGGGATGTGTCACTATCTTGAACCTTATCTGCATTACTTCCTGTACCATTGTATAATGGGGTACTCTTCTCCAATATTTTATCCGCATTCTAAAAGAGAAACAAACAAACACGTCACATGTTTACAATGTAGTATATGAAACTCGTTTTGGTAAACCAGTTCAGTAGTAAGGTGGACAGGATAACAGCATGAAACAAACATATATCTATGTAGTATGGTCACTGTATGGTCTATATCATTCTAGTTTATGTTTTTTTAGGGAAGACAGTAGGGGGAAAACCCCTACTGCAATATCATATATCTATATAAATGGGAGGTTTACATAGACATATCAACTTACAACACATCACATAGGGAGGCAGCCCAACCTAATGTGTGGATTCTCCACCAGCTCAAAAAGGAAAAGTATACTATACAATAGAAGTACACAAGGCGACCAGAGCAGCTCTATGAGCTGCTTTGACTCTATGTTGCAGAAGAGATAAGTCTTCCTTAAACTGTGTGAGCCAAGATCCAATACTGGGGGCCAGGCCTCTAAAGTGCTGGTTGTTTCTCTCCTTCCAAATTCTAGTTTATGTTGCCAAATCAAGATAGATACAGTTCGAATCATATCTATTTAAGACAAAGCAGCTTAGACAGAATATAAGTGTGGGAAACTACAACACTTGTAAGGTGCATGCCATGAGAATATAATTGTTTATTCAATTGAAACTGAAATCAACATAGAGCAAGTTACAACAGCAAACACGTTAAAGAAACAGGTTTAAAACATACCTATTGCACCTATTGGAGTTTCAATTGCATCCTTCAAATTTGAAATTAGTTGGTATGAGTAAATACAGTGATGCAAGAGTAAAGTAGTATGAACCATAGCTTCGGATATAGTTCACATATATGACGCTTGGCTAAACAACACGTCATTGCATAATTCACATATATAATGCCTTGCAACAAGATAGCATTGCATAATTCACATATATAATGTCTTGCAACAAGATGGCATTGCATAATTCACATATATGGTAATTAGACACTAAATAAGTGGCATTCACACAAAGCATGTCTAAACTAAGCAAATGACATAGCAATGCAAGATACCATACGCACGATATGAGCATCATAACCCTGCCAAGTTAGAGCATGCACCTCGGGGGGGGGGGATAGGACTTGTCGGTGTCAAAACCGGCAGATCTCGGGTAGGGGGTCCCGAACTGTGCGTCTAAGGCAGATGGTAATAGGAGGCAGGGGACATGATGTTTACCCAGGTTCGGGCCCTCTTGATGGAGGTAATACCCTATGTCCTGCTTGATTGATCTCGATGATATGAGTATTACAAGAGTTGATCTACCATGAGATCATAGAGGCTAAACCCTAGAAGCTAGCCTATGGTATGATTGTATGTTGTCCTACGGATTAAGCTCTCTGGTTTATATAGACACCGGAGGGGGCTAGGGTTACACAAAGTCGGTTATAAGGGAGGAGGTCTACATATCCGTATTGCCAAGCTTGCCTTCCACGCCAAGGAAAGTCCCATCTGGACACGGGAAGAAGTCTTCAATCTTGTATCTTCATAGTCCAACAGTCCGGCCAAAGAATATAGTCTGGCTATCCGGAGACACCCTAATCCAGGACCCCCTCAGTAGCCCCTGAACCAGGCTTCAATGACGATGAGTCCGACGCGCAGTTTTGTCTTCGGCATTGCAAGGTGGGTTCCTCCTCCGAATACTCCATAGAAGATTTTGAACACAAGGATAGTGTCCGGCTCTGCAAAACAAGTTCCACATACCACCATAGAGAGAATAATATTTCAACAAATCTAATCTGCTGACACGTTTTGACAGCATGACATCATGTCATGGCCCGGTCATTATTCGAACCGTTTTTCTCAACCAGCAATGCACATATCGCGAGGCGGTTTTCTCGACACGTCTTGTCAAAGCAGAGATCGTGTCCCCCTTATTACGGGATTCTCATCAATACGGACGTGGGTAACCCAACCGCTCCATCAATTATGGTGCTTGGGGAATAAGCGATTTTACAGGCAAGTGGGGAGGCGTATCACGTCTTCTGCCCTTATAAAGGGACAAAGATTCCTCCTTTTTACCCACACCTTCTTCCTCCTTGCTTATCCATTCTCACGCACTTGAGCTCCAGCGCCCAAGTTCGCGTGTTTCTTCTCAAACCACTCCAAGCTGTCCGGAGCGGGAGGCAAGTGGATGGTCTCCTCCGTCACGGAGGAGCACATCGCAAAGTTACGGGAAGTCGGATATCTGGCCGCGGATATCGCGCACCGGCTACCAGATGCGGGGCAGACCATCCCTACACCCGAACCCCATGAGATGGTAGTTTTTCTTACCCACTTCGTCCACGGACTGGGATTTCCCCTCCACCCGTTTGTCCGCGGGCTCATGTTCTACTACGGGCTGGATTTTCATGATTTGGCCCCCGATTTCATCCTCAACATCTCGGCGTTTATCGCTGTGTGCGAGGCCTTCCTCCGCATCAGGCCCCACTTTGGCCTGTGGCTGAAAACCTTCAATGTTAAATCGAAGGTGGTGGTCGGCCAGCAAGCAGAGTGCGGAGGAGCCATGGTGGGAAAAATGCCTAACGTCACCTGGCTCGAGGGCTCCTATGTGGAGAGAATAAAGTGGTGGCAATCGGGGTGGTTCTACATCACTGAGCCGCGCGACACCAACTGGGTGGCGGCCCCCAAATTTCGATCCGGAATCCCCACGCGACTCACCTCTTGGAAAGAGAAGGGCCTCTCCTAGGGTTCTCCGGTAGAGCTGTCTGGACTCCAGACCTGCATCAGGAACATGATGAGCAAGAAAATCAAGCTTGTCAACATGGTCCAGGTCATGCTCTTCCGCCGGATCCTCCCGTGTCAATGACGGGCATTCAATTTGTGGGAGTTCGTCCCGGCCAAGCACCAGACATTGCGAGAGCTCTTCGACATGACGCACTGATACGTCTCCGTCGTATCTATAATTTTTTATTGTTCCATGCCAATATTATTCAACTTTCATATACTTTTGGCAACTTTTTATACTATTTTTGGGACTAACATATTGATCCAGTGCCGAGTGCCAGTTCCTGTTTGTTGCATATTTTTTGTTTCACAGAATATACATATCAAATATCAAACGGAGTCCAAACGGAATAAAAACCGACGGAGATTTTTTTGGAATATATATGATTTTGGGAAGAATAATCCACGCGAGGCGATGCTCGAGGGGCCCACGAGGTAGGGGGGCACCCCCCAGGGTGTCAGGCGCGTCCCTGACCCTCGTGGCCACCCCGTAAGGCGGTTGGTGCCCTTCTTTCGCCGCAAGAAAGCTAATTTCCGGATAGAGATCGTGTCAAAATTTCAGCCCAATCGGAGTTACGGATCTCCAGGAATATAACAAATGGTGAAAGGGAAGAATCTGAGAACGCAGAAACAGAGAGAGACAGAGAGACAGATCCAATCTCGGAGGGGCTCTCGCCCCTCCCATGCCATGGAGGCCAAGGACCAGATGGGAAACCCTTCTCCCATCTAGGGAGGAGGTCAAGGAAGAAGAGGAAGAAGGGGACCCTCTCCCCCTCTCCTCCGGTGGCGCCGGAACACCGCCGTGGCCATCATCATCATCACCGTGATCTTCACCAACACCTCCGCCATCTTCACCAACATCTCCATCACCTTCCCCCCTCTATCTACAGTGGTCCACTCTCCCGCAACCCACTATGCCCTCTACTTGAACATGGTGCTTTATGCTTCATATTATTATCCAACGATGTGTTGTCATCCTATGATGTCTGAGTAGATTTTCATTGTCCTATCGGTGGTTGATGAATTGCTATGATTGATTTAATTTGCTTGTGGTTATGTTGCTGTCCTTTGGTGCCCATCATATGATTGCGCGCGTGGATCACACCCTAGGGTTAGTTGTATGTTGATAGGACTATGTATTGGAGGGCAAGAGTGATAGAAGCTTCAACCTAGCATAGAAATTGATGCATACGGTATTGAAGGGGGGCCAATATATCTTAATGCTATGGTTGGGTTTTACCTTAATGAACATTAGTAGCTGCGGATGCTTGCTAATAGTTCCAATCATAAGTGCATAGAATTCCAAGTAAGGGATGACATGCTAGCAATGGCATCTCCCACATAATACTTTCTATCGGTCTAGTAAAGTAGTCAATTGCTTAGGGGCAATTTCACAACTCCTACTACCACTTTTCCACACTCGCTATATTTACTTTATTGTTTCTTAATCTAAACAACCTTTTTATTTACATACTCTTTAGTATCTTGCAAACCTACCCAACAACACCTACAAAGTACTTCTAGTTTCATACTTGTTCTAGGTAAAGCAAACGTCAAGCGTGCGTAGAGTTGTATCGGTGGTCGATAGAACTTGAGGGAATATTTGTTCTACCTTTAGCTCCTCGTTGGGTTCGACACTCTTACTTATCGAAAATTGTTGCGATCCCCTATACTTGTGGGTTATCAAGACCTTTTTCTGGCGCCGTTGCTCGGGAGCAATAGCGTGGGGTGAATATTCTCGTGTGTGCTTGTTTGCTTTATCACTAAGTAATTTTTATTTGTTGTTCTTAGTTGTTTTCTATCTTTAGTTATGGGTAGGAAACACAAAATACCAAAAAAATTAGTTGTACCTACTGAACCAATGGTTGAAGAACCAATCAAAATCTATCACACTGCTGAAGCTTATTACTTGGATCATCTTCGATCCCTTTGTGCTCGTGTCGAAACCCGAACTAGCTTAGTTGAGGGCAAATCTTTAGATGAGCATGCTTGTTATGTGCGACACTGTATATCTGAAAAAGGGAAATAATTATGGAGTCAAATTCAACGTTTGCAATGCTATGCTTGGAATTTATGTGAATTATATGATTTTACTTGTTGTTCTGAAAACCCTAAGAAACACCTTCCCTACCAATGTGAGTTTATTGATAATGGAATCTTATCTTCTTATGCTAAAGGTGTTTGTAGTTACTATGATGTTCAAAAAATTGAAGAATTTGTTGCTTATAAGGGTGCTTTTGAAATTGCTTCTTTGACTGAAAAGTATGATGCTACTTTTCAAAAATCTGAAAATTTTGCTATACTTAAACATTGCTATGATAATTATGCTTATAATACCTATGTTAAACAATATATTGAGGAATACTCCGTTGTCCAAGAAGAGACTAATATTTTGCAGGAGTCTATGGAAGAAGAAATTGATGAAACTGTGAGCTCATTGGATGAAAAAGATGATGAGGAGAGCGAAGAACAAAAGGAGGAAGAGCGGATTGATCACCCATTCCCACCTTATAATGAGAGTAACTCTTCAACTCATACATTGTTTAATTCCCCTTCGTGCTTACCGAAGGATGATTGCTATGATGATTGTTATGATCCCATTGATTCTCTTGAAATATCCCTTTTTGATGATTCTTGCTATGCTTGTGGCCAAGATGCCAATATGAATTATGCTTATGGAGATGAACTTGCTATAGTTCCCTATGTTAAACATGAAATTGTTGCTATTGCACCCACGCATGATAGTCCTATTATCTTTTTCAATTCTCCCGACTGCACTATATCGGAGAAGTTTGCACTTATTAAGGATTATATTGATGGGTTGCCTCTTACTACTACACATGATGATTTTAATGGATATAATATGCATGTGCTTTCTGCTCCTACTTGCAATTATTATGATAGAGGAACTATATCTCCACCTCTCTATGTTTCCAACACGATAAAATTGCAAGAAACTGTTTATAGTATGCATTGGCCTTTACTAGGTGTGCATGAATTGTTATTTTATGACATGCCGATGCATAGGAAGAGAGTTAGACTTCGTCATTGCTTGATATATGTTACTTTGTGCTCACTACTAAATGCTAAATTATTGTTAATTAAAATTGGCTTTGATATACCTTGGGATCCGGGTGGATTCATTACTTGAGCACTATATGCCTAGCTTAATGGCTTTAAAGAAAGCGCTGCCAGGGAGACAACCCGGAAGTTTTAGAGAGTCATTTATTTCTGTTGAGTGCTTTCATATAGTTTAAAAACAACAAAAATAAAGAGGGGAACCCAAAACTTTTTCAAAAAGGAAAGCGAAAGTGAGAAAGATAAGCATTGTTGAAGTGGGAGAGCTCCTTGAACTTTGTTCATGCTCACAGAAACTTTGTGAATCTTGATTACAGAAACTTTTCAACAAAAATAAATCCCCTTGTACAATTCCATTGTATTATAAAAATAATGTGCCAAGTTTTGCCTTTAGGATGTTTACATTTGCTTGATGGTTTGTACGGTGCAGGACAGAAACTTTGGCTGTAGTGCACGATTTTACATTTTTAGCTGGAACGTCAAATGGTTCTGATTCTTCTTGTAATGTATTCCTATACAAATTTTTTATTTTTCATAATTTGTTTTAGAAATTTTCAAGTATCAGAAGTATGGTGAATGTTCAGATTATTACAGACTGTTCTGTTTTAGACAGATTCTGTTTTTGATGCATAGTTTGCTTGTTTTGATGAAACTATCAATTTATATTAGTGGATTAAGCCATGGAAAAGTTATATTACAGTACACACAATGCAAAAATAAAATATGAATTGGTTTGCAATAGTACTTAGAGTAGTGATTTTCTTTATTATACTAATGGATATTACCAAGTTTTCTGTTGAAGTTTTGTGTGGATGAAGTGTTCGATGATTGAGAAGGTCTCGATGTGAGAAGAAGGAAGAGAGGCAAGAGCTCAAGCTTGGGGATGCCCGAGGCACCCCAAGTAAATAT
The DNA here is from genome assembly GCF_018294505.1 of Triticum aestivum. Taxonomy (NCBI): domain Eukaryota; kingdom Viridiplantae; phylum Streptophyta; class Magnoliopsida; order Poales; family Poaceae; genus Triticum; species Triticum aestivum. Next base: position 470,896,530 of record NC_057797.1, on the reverse strand, counting down.
TCAAGGAGACTCAAGCGTCTAAGCTTGGGGATGCTGGGGAGGCATCCCCTCTTTCTTCAACAAATATAAGTATGTTTTCGGATTCGTTTCGTTCATGCGATATGTGCAAGTCTTGGAGCGTCTTTTGCATTTAGTTTTCATTTTTCTTTTATGCACCATGCTGGTATGAGATAGTCCTTGGTTGATTTATAGAATGCTCTTTGCACTTCACTTATATTCTTTGAGTATGGCTTTATAGAATGCTTCATGTGCTTCGCTTATATCATTTGAAGTTTGGATTGCCTGTTTCTCTTTACTTAGACAACCGCCATTTGTAGAATGCTCTTTTACTTCACTTATATTTGTTAGAGCGTGGGCATATCTTTTTGTAGAAAGAATTAAACTCTCTTGCTTCACTTATACCTATTTAGAGAGATGACAGGAATTGGTCATTCACATGGTTAGTCATAAAAATCCTACATAAAACTTGTAGATCACTGAATATGATATGTTTGATTCCTTGCAATAGTTTTGCGATATAAAGATGGTGATACTAGAGTCATGCTAGTGGTTAGTTGTGGATTGTAGAAATACTTGTGTTGAGGTTTGTGATTCCCGTAGCATGCACGTATGGTGAACCGTTATGTAACAAAGTCGGAGCATGATTTATTTATTGATTGTCTTCCTTATGAGTGGCGGTCGGGGATGAGCGATGGTCTTTTCCTACCAATATATCCCCCTAGGAGCATGCGTGTAGTACTTTGTTTTGTGACTAATAGATTTTTGCAATAAGTATGTGAGTTCTTTATGACTAATGTTGAGTCCATGGATTATACGCACTCTCACCCTTCCATCATTGCTAGCCTCTCTAGTACTGCGCAACTTTCGCCGGTACCAGAAACCCACCATATACCTTCCTCAAAACATCCACCATACCTACCTATTATGGCATTTCCATAGCCATTCCGAGATATATTGCCATGCAACTTCCATCATCATCATATACATGACTTGAGCATTCATTGTCATATTGCTTTGCATGATCATAAGATAGCTAGCATGATGTTTTCATGGCTTGCCCATTTTTTGATGTCATTGCTACGCTAGATCATTGCACATCCCGGTACACCGCCGGAGGCATTCATATAGAGTCATATCTTTGTTCTAGATATCGAGTTGTAATATCGAGTTGTAAGTAAATAAAAGTGTGATGATCATCATTATTAGAGCATTGCCCCAGTAAGGAAAGGATGATGGAGACTATGATTCCCCCACAAGTCGGGATGAGACTCCGGACGAAAAAATAAAATAAAATAAATAATATTAAAAAAATAAAAAAAGAGAAAGGCCAAAAAAAGAGAGAAGGCCCATTTTTTAAAAAAAATAACAAAAAAATGAGAGAAAAAAGAGAAGGGGCAATGCTACTATCCTTTTACCACACTTGTGATTCAAAATAGCACCATGTTCTTCATAGAGAGAGTCTCCTATGTTGTCAGTTTCATATACTAGTGGGAATTTTTCATTATAGAACTTGGCTTGTATATTCCGATGATGGGCTTCCTCAAATGCCCGAGGTCTTCATGAGCAAGCAAGTTGGATGCACACCCACTTAGTTTCAGTTTGAGCTTTCATACACTTATAGCTCTAGTGCATTTGTTGCATGGAAAACCCTACTCACTTGCATCAATATCGATTGATGGGCATCTCCATAGCCCATTAATTTGCCTAGTTGATGTGAGACTATCTTCTCCTCTCCACCATCATATTCTTTTCCACCTATAGTGCTATGTGCATGGCTCACGCTCATGTATTGGGTGAAAGTTGAAAAGGTTTGAGAACGTCTAAAGTATGAAACAATTGCTTAGCTTGTCATCGGGGTTGTGCATGATGTGAATATTTTGTGTGGTGAAGATGGAGCATAGCCAGACTATATGATTTTGTAGGGATAACTTTCTTTGGCCTTGTTATTTTGAAAAGACATGATTGCTTTATTAGTAGGCTTGAAGTATTATTGTTTTTATGTCAAATGATAGACTATTGCTTTGAATCACTCATATCTTAATATTCATGCCATGATTAGACATATGATCAAGATTATGCTAGATAGCATTCCACATCAAAAATTATCTTTTTTATCATTTACCTACTCGAGGACGAGCAGGAATTAAGCTTGGGGATGTTGATACGTCTCCGTCGTATCTATAATTTTTGATTGTTCCATGCCAATATTATTCAACTTTCATATACTTTTGGCAACTTTTTATAATTTGGGACTAACATATTGATCCAGTGCCCTGTGCCAGTTTCTGTTTGTTGCATGTTTTTTGTTTCACAGAATATCCATATCAAACGGAGTCCAAACGGAATAAAAACTGACGGAGATTTTTTTGGAATATATATGATTTTTGGGAAGAAGAATCCACGCGAGACGATGCTTGAGGGGCCCACGAGGTAGGGGGCGCGCCCCAGGGTGTCAGGCGCGCCCCTGACCCTCGTGGCCACCCGTAAGGCGGTTGGTGCCCTTCTTTCGCCGCAAGAAAGCTAATTTCTGGATAGAGATCGTTTCAAAATTTCAGCCCAATCGGAGTTACGGATCCCCGGGAATATAAGAAACAATGAAAGGGAAGAATTTGAGAACACAGAAACAGAGAGAGACAGAGAGACAGATCCAATCTCGGAGGGGCTCTCGCCCCTCCCATGCCATGGAGACCAAGGACTAGAGGGTAAACCCTTCTCCCATCTAGGGAGGAGGTCAAGGAAGAAGAGGAAGAAGGGGGCCCCTCTCCCCCTCTCCTCCGGTGGCACCGGAACGCCACCGTGGCCATCATCATCATCATCATCGCGATCTTCACCAACACCTCTGCCATCTTCACCAACATCTCCATCACCTTCCCCCCTCTATCTATAGCGGTCCACTCTCCCGCAACCCGCTGTACCCTCTACTTGAACATGGTGCTTTATGCTTCATATTATTATCCAATGATGTGTTTCCATCCTATGATGTCTGAGTAGATTTTCGTTGTCCTATCAGTGGTTGATGAATTGTTATGATTGATTAATTTGATTGTGGTTATGTTGCTCTCCTTTGGTGCCCATCATATGATTGCGCGCGTGGATCACACCCTAGGGTTAGTTGTATGTTGATAGGACTCTGTATTGGAGGGCAAGAGTGACAAAAGCTTCAACATAGCATATAAATTGATGAATACGGGATTGAAGGGGGACCAATATATCTTAATGCTATGGTTGGGTTTTACCTTAATGAACATTAGTAGTTGCGGATGCTTGCTAATAGTTCCAATCATAAGTGCATAGAATTCCATGTAAGGGATGACATGCTAGCAGTGGCCTCTCCCACATAATACTTGCTATCGGTCTAGTAAAGTAGTCAATTACTTAGGGGCAATTTCACAACTCCTACCACCACTTTTCCACACTCGCTATATTTACTTTATTGTTTCTTAATCTAAACAGCCCCTACTTTTTATTTACGTACTCTTTATTATCTTGCAAACCTATCCAACAACACCTACAAAGTACTTCTAGTTTCATACTTGTTCTAGGTAAAGCGAACGTCAAGCGTGCGTAGAGTTGTATCGGTGGTCAATAGAACTTGAGGGAATATTTGTTCTACCTTTAGATCCTCATTGGGTTCGACACTCTTACTTATCGAAAACTGTTGTGATCCCCTATACTTGTGGGTTATCACACACAAGGTCGTCTAGAAGGTGCTGTTCAAGGGCGCCGAGGTACCTCCTTCCCTTACCGAGGACTGCGGACTCAGCGCAAAGCGCCATGCCAATCCGGTAAGTTTTCATATCTCACAGGATATTTATTTGCCCAATTTAATCATGTGCGGGATCTAAGCTTCCACGCCATTAACAGGACCGGGTAAAGACAATGGAGCAGCTCGATTGCCCAGCCCCCCTGCCTGAAGATCCTGCAGATGCTCTCCTAATGGAGATGCTGGCTCCAACACCTTATGAGGTGCCAGTGAAGAAGACCAAGATGAAGGCCACGGGGACCCGAAAGGGTCTCCAGCTCAAGGTTATATCAGACTCATCGTCCGATGACTCGTAGATTCGTCAGACGGTTCATTGGACTCGTCGGATATGAATAGTGATTCACTTCTGACCGCCTCCACCCCTTGCCTTATGAACAATGTAGAGGTGTTGTCCCGAAAGTCACTGAGCCGAGGGGAGGTAGTCCTGGGGCGCCTCGAGGCGACCTTCCGGACCCTAGGCGCAAAGGGAGCAAGACTCCCACGGGCTCCAAGTTCGGCCCCCAGTCGAATACTGCCCCGGAACCTTCGGTGGTTCCAGACTCCAGCAGGCGATCCCCCGTTAAGGGGGGCAAGCAGCCCGTGCCGGTGTCCTTTGTCCATCCAGAGGCACCGGACAACTTGCTGGAAGCGCTTCGCGGCGCTTCCATCGACGAAGAGCACCGCACTATCATGAGTGCGGTGATCGAGAAAGTTTAGTCTGCCAAAAACGGACTGACCGAAGCTTGCGCCAGCCTCCTAACAGGCTTTGAGGGTAAGCAATCAAAATATAAGAAAATATTACCGCATAGACATTAGCCCTTGATGCTCTGTTCGGCGTTCGCGAAGAAAGGCCGAATAGAGGGTCAAATGATGACTCAGGAGTCTAATGAGAATATGTCTATGTGTATGTGCAGGCTTCACTACTGGCCGCTGCCGCACGTACTGCGGAGGTCTCTGCACTGAAGCAGGACCTAGAGCAGTCTGAGGACGAGCTCGGCCTTACCAAGAGGCAGCTCGAGGAGAGCAAAGGTAAGCAATACTTTGTCTATATATTTAAAAAGAAGTTCGGGTGTAAAGTAATAGGATCATCATGAGTTTGCCAGGGGCCACGACCGAAGTGGCGACCCTGAAGAAGGCGCTGTCCGAGGCCGAAGAGAAAGCGGCCAAGGAGCGCATTGAGCGGGAGAAGCAAGAAGCCCGGGTAGGCGGGGTGCAGCAAGAGCTCGAGGCTCTCGCGAAAAAACACGAGTCCTTGGAGCTTGACTCTAAGATGCGAGAGTCCGAGCTTGCGAAGGCACTCGAAAGCGCCCGGAGCGCCAAGGCTGAAGCCCACAAGGCCCTCCAGGAGATTGATGCGGTGAAGAAGATGGCAGCGGGTAAGGCATTCATTATGCAAAGCAAGCATGTGAAGGAAACTTTCCTTTTACTTACCCGAGTTCAGAGCTCTCCAGGAGCATTCGCAGATCTTCCCCGCAGTGTACTGGATGCTGCGGAGTTTTATCGAGCTGAGGAGGGGAGCTCGACAGAAAAGTTGTTCTGGTCTCAGTATACTGGAACCAAACACCCAATGCCCTTGAGCGACTAGCTGAAGCAATTGGTCAAGCTTCACAAGGCGTCCGAACAGGCCATGAAGGGTCTTATAGTCCGGATGTGGCCTGGCGTGCCCCTGCCCGGCAGCTACTTCGGTCTGGTGAGGCGGCTTGTGGATGCCTGCCCACGGCTTGAAGTCATAAAGCGGTCCGTCTGCATCGAGGGTGCGTGTAGGGCTTTTGCCCGGGCGAAGGTGCACTGGGTGAAGCTGGACACCGTGAAGCTGGTAAAGGAGGGGCCTCTGGAGGGCAAGGAGCATCGCTGCCCTGAAATGTATTATGACAGTGTCCTAAAGGGTTCCCGCCTTGTGGCGGATGAATGTGCCGGAGATGTAATTTTTGAATGAAAATGCTCATGTTATCCTGTAATGTGAAACGAGTTCATTTGCGTTACGCAACGCTTTTTAATTTAAAATATTACCTTCTGTGCGGCCGTTTATAAAATCTGAGAGTTGGCCAGTCGTCGGCTTCTGCCCCCATGTAACTAGTACTGGGGTGTTCGGGATAAACTTGAGCACTCTTTATCCCAATTTTGGGTCCTTCGAGGGAGGTGTTCAGCACAACGAACCAGGCAATCAGACTATAAGGCTTTATCACTCTCACTTAGCCATATAAGTCTACAATTTTCGGCTTTCTCTACTGAGGTGCTCGTCTGGAAGAACCGGGACACAACCGCAGTAGTTCTCCCAGCGCTACCTTAGCCGATATAGAGGAACGTAAGGTACCAAAGCATGGGAGCCAGGAAAACCCAACTATTGACCCAAGACATGATTCAGAGCTGATGCATATAATGCTATAAGTTCGGGGTGCTGCAATGTCGAAAGTTTTCAGACTTCTCACATCGTATTATGGGGTAAACGAAAGCCACTGGCATACTGACCGTACCATAAGGTACGGATGCAAGTTGTCGTAAATGAACATATAAGAAAAAGGGGATGAATAATGCAATAATAGACTAATGCTATGCATTGTTATTTAAATAATACGTCAAAGCGTACTGATACAAGTAGTGCAATAAGCAGAAAATAGGACTATTTGACATGTCCTATCCAAGGGCAAGCTGCGTATGGATAGTAGGAAGCGGGTATATCGATTATTATTAGAGACCACCTGGGGGTTCCCGTGTACATCTTAGCTTCTTGCCTCCTTGGTTGTTCCTTCCCGTAATGTGTCCAGCAATCGTACTGCCGGAAAGGGATTTCAGAGAGTTAGGTCTTGAAAGAAAGAAAAAAAATGATAAAGGTATACAGCCCCTAGGGAGGTTAAGCCGCATTGCGGGACGTGCCCTGATCGTGCCCCCGCCTATGCCCATGGTATTTTCAGTGCATAATTATGTATGCGTGGCACGGATTTCGTCGCTTGACTGGGACTGGGATGGGGGCCGAATTGCTAGGCGAGCCCTGAATGTGCCAGGTGATCTTGTTGCAGTTTACTCCGGACTCGCTTGACGGTGTCCGGGGGTTGTATTGCCGAATTGGTGGTTTGCCTTAAAAGGATGCTTCGTGCTTCTGCTGCGAGGGCCGCAGTGTGCTCTTCCATGCGGAGTGAGCGTCCTGTGTTTCTATTGACTGTTATGACCCCCCTAGGTCCTGTCATCTTGAGCTTGAGGTACCACATTGAATTTTGTAAATGCGGTTCACCCGAGCAGTGCGTGATAGCCACTACGGAACGGGACGATATCGAAGATTAACTCCTTGCTTCGGAAGTTGTCCGGAGATCCGAAGACCACTTCTAGTGTGATTGAGCCCATGCAATGGGCCTCTACACCTGGGATGACGCCCTTAAAGGTGGTTTTGGTGGGTTTGATCCTCAAGGGATCTATACCCATTTTGCGCACTGTATCCTGATAGAGCAGGTTCAGGCTGCTGCTGCTGTCCATAAGGACTCGAGTGAGGTGAAATCCGTCGATGATGGGGTCTAGGACCAGTGCGGCGGATCCGCCATGACGGATACTAGTGGGGTGGTCCCTGCGATCAAAGGTGATCGGACAAGCAGACCATGGGTTGAACTTTGGGGCGACGGGCTCCATCACATAGACGTCCCTTAGTGCATGCTTCTGTTCCCTCTTGGGAATGTGGGTTGCGTATATCATGTTCACCGTATTCACTTGTGGGGGGAACCTCTTCTGTCCTCCTGTGTTCGGCGGCCAGGGCTCCTCCTCGTCATCACTATGCAACCCCTTGTCCTTGTTTTCGGCATTTAACTTGCCGGCCTGCTTGAACACCCAACATTCTCTGTTGGTGTGATTGGCTGGCTTATCGGGGGTGCCGTGGATTTGACACGAGCGATCCAGTATGCGATCCAAACTGGACGGGCCTGGAGTACTTCTTTTGATTGGCTTTTTTCGCTGACCGGATCTAGAGCCTCTGAATCCGGCATTGACTGTCGTATCATCAGTGTTATCGCCATTGTTGCGGCGCTTTTGTCTGTTACGACGTGGTCCGCCGTTGGCATCTTTGGTATCCGGAGTGCCCGGATTCCTTGATGTGTTGTTGCTACGAGCCAGCCAGCTATCCTCGCCCGCGCAAAAGCGGGTCATGAGTGTCATGAGGGCTGCCATAGACTTCGGCTTCTCCTGGCCGAGGTGCCGGGCAAGCCACTCGTCACGGATGTTATGCTTGAATGCCGCTAAGGCCTCTACATCCAGACAGTCGACATTTTGGTTTTTCTTAGTTAGGAACCGTGTCCAGAATTGCCTGGCCGATTCCCCTGGCTGCTGATTTATATGGCTCAAGTCATCAGCATCCGGTGGTCGCACATAAGTGCCCTGGAAGTTGTCAAGGAATGTGTCTTCCAAATCCTCGCAACTGCCGACGGAGTCTGCTAGCAAGCTATTCAGCCAATGCCGACCTGGTCCTTTGAGTTTTAGTGGGAGGTACTTGATGGCATCTAGATCATCACCGCGAGCCATGTGGATGTGAAGGAGGAAATCCTCAATCCATACAGCGGGATCTATTGTACCATCATACGATTCGATATTTACAGCTTAAAAACCCTCTGGGAATTCGTGATCCATAACTTCATCAGTGAAGCATAGGGGGTGTGCGGCGCCTCTGTGCCGGGCTATATCACGACGCAGTTCATATGAGTCTTGTCTGCTGTGTTCGGCCCGGCCGGATTTACTTTCAGTGTATCCAGCGCGATGGTCATCGTCCTGCGTTGGCGCGCGCCCCCGTGACCCGTATATTGACCTTGCATGTTTTGCCCTATTGTCCAATACGTCTCGCAGGTCCCGTGTGTTGCCCCGGGCCTTGGTATTTTTGATTGAGTGGCGGCGGGTGCAGGCTGAACTTCAGGCAGAAACGCCTCTATGGCTCGGCCACGCGGTGGCCGGTCAGCCGCATCGTACACTGGTGATGGAGGTTTCAATGCTTCCTCCTCGAGGTGAGGTAGCAACCTGTGCTTTGGGTAACTCTTCGTGGGGCGCTCGAGTTCGTATTCCTTGGCCGCAAGGACTTCGGTCCATCTGTCTGCTAGCAGATCTTGATCAGCTTGGAGCTGTTGTTGCTTTTTCTTCAGGCTATTTGCTGTGGCCATAAGCCGGCGCTTGAAGCGCTCCTGCTTAATGGGATCCTCAGGCACGATAAATTCTTCGTCGCCGAGGCTCACCTCGTCTTCGGAGAGAGGCATGTAATTGTCCTCCTCCGATTTTCCATCTGCTGCCCGCTCTGGAGGGCTAGCTTGTTCACCCTCCTGCTCTAAATCATGCTGGAGGGGATTATTGTCGTCTTCGGCACTATCCAGAGTGTTATTGTCTCTTGTGCCGGTATCACTACTTTTGCTATGGCGAGACTTAGAGCAGCGCCGCTGACGTCGGCGCTTGGGTTGCTTCTTGGAGGGGTCTTCCTCCGCTGTCTCATCGCCATTGCCTTCTTTGGGGGTGTCCACCATGTATATATCATATGATGAGGTGGCGGTCCAGTGCCCTGTGGGCGGTGGTTCCTGTTCGTCTCCTACATCATCGTCCATACCGTTGATGTCTTCAGAGTCGAAGTCGAGCATGTCGGTTAAATCGTCGACAGTGGCTACTAAGTGGGTGGTGGGTGGGGAGCGAATTTCTTCATCGTCCATATCCCATTCTAGCCGGACATAGTTCGGCCAAGGTTCTCCTGACAAGGAGAGAGACCTTAATGAATTTAGCAAATCGCCGAAAGGCGAGTGCTGAAAGATATCCACGGAGGAGAACTCCATGATCGGCGCCCAATCGGATTCGATAGGCACAGATGCAGGCGGCTTGGAGTCCGTGGATGAAGACGAATCCAGTGGTTCAGCAACATGACTCTCGTAAGGGGTGAAGTCAGTATCCGGCTCCATTGCCACTGAGAGTGTAGCCTCCATGGCGGGGTCTATCCCTCCATCCTTGGATGGTGCAATTTGCTCCGGATTGAAGGCTGAAGTAGTTGTAGGTGTGATCTCCCGAACAATGTCCGACGACAGAGCTAAATCATGCTCGTCGTGATCGTTCGGCGCACCCGACATGGGCTCGAATCCGTCGAAGATCAAGTCCCTGCGGATCTCAGCAGTGTAGTTTAAGTTTCCGAACCTGACCTGATGGCCAGGGGCGTAGCTCTCGATCTGCTCCAGATGGCCAAGCGAATTGGCCCGCAGTGCGAAGCCGCCGAATACGAAGATCTGTTCAGGGAGGAAAACCTCACCCTGGACCGCATCGTTACCGATGATCGAAGGGGCCATCGAGCCTTATGGTGAAGGCACAGTGGAACTCTCAATGAAAGAAGCAATGTCGGTGTCAAAACCGGCAGATCTCGGGTAGGGGGTCTCGAACTGTGCGTCTAAGGTGAATGGTAACAGGAGGCAGGGGACACGATGTTTACCCAGGTTCGGGCCCTCTTGATGGAGGTAATACCCTACGTCCTACTTGATTGATCTTGATGATATGAGTATTACAAGAGTTGATCTACCACGAGATCAGAGGCTAAACCCTAGAAGCTAACCTATGGTATGATTGTATGTTGTCCTACAGACTAAACCCTCCGATTTATATAGACACCGGAGGGGGCTAGGGTTACACAAAGTCGGTTACAAGGGAGGAGATCTACATATCCGTATTGCCAAGCTTGCCTTCCACGCCAAGGAAAGTCCCATCCGGACACGGGACGAAGTCTTCAATCTTGTATCTTCATAGTCCAACTGTCCGGCTGTCCGGAGACCCCCTAATCTAGGACTCCCTCAGGACTGGTCATCTGTCTCTGAGTCCTCCTCTGAGGATCTATCTGTAACCGGCAAGACATGCACTTCGTAAGATAGCATTGTCTGCTCTGAAGACCTTGTTTCCAATCTAGATTTTTCCATGACCATGCCGAATGGCTGATGCACAGGAAGAGTAATTGAATGTACTAAAATTGTTGAAAAATTTAACACGTAATAAAAAATGATGTCATGATATAATTCACATATAAGATGACTGGTTAACTAGGGTGGCATTGCAAAATTCACATATATGATGCCTGGCTAAACAAGATGGTATTGCATGATTCACATATACGATAAAGAAACTAAACAGATGGCATTGACACAAAGCATGTCTAAACTAAGCAAATGACATCTTTGATGTATAGATTAAGCAATGCAAGGCACCATATGCATGATATTACCAACATCAGCATGCCAAGTTAGAGCGAAGACCTCATGGGGTAAATAGGTGTGGTCTTCTGCTTCTGAATCCCCCTCGGGATAGTTATCTTCCTCTTGATTACGGTGCGAAATGGGTGGAGGGGGGCTGCCTTTGCGCCCACCATGGAGCGACATCTGCATGAAATTTTATTGCCATGCAATGCTCGTCGCTTTTGCTCTACATGTTCAGTTCCATTGTGTACAATAACTGACATGCATAGGAATAAAACATAGTGAGATTATGTAAGGAGTGCATGCACAAATCCAGAGTGATGGTAGCAAACTGTGGATGGACCCAAAATAAATGATAGCAGGCAGATAATAGCTTTAGTTAAAAAATACAGATAATGGCTCCTTTAATGTTTGTTTGCACCCAACATGAAACTCATAGTAGACACCCGAGATTAACCAAATAGTAGATAGATAGTAATGATTGCTGCCCCAATATGTACCCCACAACCATTTAAAATCTCAAGTTTCAGCATAAGTTTGGACCTGAGTTGGAGTCTAATAGGTGAACACGACAATGAAGTAGCATGTCATCATATTAAGCGATGCATAATGTAAGTAGACATGAAAGAGTGCGACCTCTCTTGCAGACCCGTGTAGTCCTCAAGGTCATCTGCTCAGTTGATGATGGTAATGTAGTTGTCATGGCTGCCGGCGGCGGGGAAGAAGATCTGAGGCGGTAAAAGACAGTCTGGAGAGTGGATCCCTGCTGGGGTGAACCCTTCCGTTGTTGGAGCAGCTGAGCTGGGGTGGAACATAGCACCGCAGGAGCAGGACAAACCACACAAGGTTTTGTTTGACACATATCTGTAACGGAAGTAATTGTGTAAGGGCTTGTTTGCATTTGAGGATTCTAACAATGCAGGGATAGGAAATAGACAGGAATAGGATAGGAATGCACGTGCAAAATAGAGAATTTAAAAACATAGGATTTCTGCCAATCTGGGTGTTTGGTTCACAAGAATTGGAAGATCACAGGATGCAAAGAAGCATGTTGAGATTAAGTCAAACCACAAGAAGTGTACAACCTCTTTGGCGAAGCCATGTCGATCTCAGCGTGAATGGGTTGGCCGGTGAGGATGCTCCGGCTGACTTGGCTGTCGGAGGAGGGGAAGATCTTAGGTGTCTGGAGATGGAGCCCGAGGTACTACTCCGCTATGATGGAGGGTTTCGTCGTTGGAGCAGCTCCGGTGAGTTGTACGACGCCGAGGCTGGAGCAGGACAAGAGAGACAACGTTAACCTGAGTGGAATTCTAATAGCATCTCCAATAGATGACGTAAAATACATAACCACAAAGTGCTAGATGTATACATCAGCCGCTCATCTCTAAACTTAACTGTCGAAACTGAATTTAACTATCGAAAATGAACTTAACTGTCGAAACTGAAATTTGCTGTCGAAACTGAATTATACTGTCGAAACTGAATGCACTAGAGGTGAGGCTACAAGTCAGTCAACTGACTTTTTCATCTCTAGTCAGTCGATTTTGCAGTCGTTGGATACGAAATCAAGGGCCTGCAGTTCATCTTCAACCTCCACCCCCTGGGCCGCCAGCCACCACCGGCCAAATAGCCGCCCCCCATGGCCGGCGGTGCGCCGCCCCGCCCGCCCCGAAAACACTCCCCACCATCGGTCCGCCACCGCCCCTGCCATCCCTGTAGGCCCCCCCCGTGCCGAGCTTTTTCTTCGGCAATCCCCACGCCACCGCCCCACCACCACCGGCGACCACTGCCCCCACCCTGAACCCTAAGATAGGTAGTGGGGTACCTCTCTGGCGAGCCCTCCTCCCCGCTGCGGCTGGTTCTTCCTTAACTCCGGCGAGTCCCCCCACCCCCTGAAAATCGACTGACCCAAAAGTCGATTCAGTCGACTGAAGTGTAGCTAAATTGGAGCAGCATCGCAAGCAAGAGCAAGAGCGAGAGCAGCAGCACGAGCAAGAGCAAGAGCAAGAGCAGACTAGGCAGGGGACCGAGAGCAAGAGCACAACAGCAGCGCGAGCAAGAGCTAAAGTAGCAGTAGCTCCTACTGATGTGGACTTCGCCGCCGAGGGAGCGCCATGGAGGAAGTGGCCGGCGACGCCGGCATGGATGGGGCCGCACCGTGTCGGCTCGGGACCGAGCGCCGGCAGCACAGTGAGATCGAATCAAGAAGAAAATGCGGCGATTAGAGTACAGCCTCGTTGGTGGCGCTGATTAGGCGGCAACTTCATCCGAGGAAACGGTGATGATGATGCTCTTCCGATGGTGCGGGTGAAGACGGCGGTGTGGGAATGGAGGTGGCGCAAAAGACGAGGGGAATGTCGGGGCAGCTCCTTGGAGGTGGAGGACGGGGTGGCTGAACCGGCGGGACGACCAGATCGATGATGGATCCTCATCCGGTACGGTGGATGAGGGACGTCGATGTGTTGCTGTGGACGATGTCGTCGGGTAAGATGCTCCGGCTGGGTGGCGGACGGAGGAGGGTGTGGGCCTTCGTGGGTTTTGCCGGCCTCGGTGTACGAATGGGTGGGCAGATGGGATGGGAGTGGGGAACCATGGCTTAGGGATGCGCTTGTCCGAAATGCAGGGTAAGTTATGAAAGTACCCCCACCGATTTGAGGCGGTTCTTTCGGTTCAGGGGTATCATGGGCATTTCGCGTGTCAGGATTTCACAGGAGGTGGGAGTTTTTGCGTGCGTTGTAATTTTGGAATAGCAAGGCGCGGGTTGAGATGGAGGGAGTTGTCGGAGCACAGTGAGACAAAGATATATCTTAAATATTTCGGGCTAACAAGGCGCGGGTTGAAGAGGTGGGAGTTTCGCCGCACGATAGACAGAGACGCTAGCTTGAAATTTCGGCATAAAAAGGCGCGGTTTGAAATTTCAGGATAACAAGCTTAACGTGTACCGAAAAAAGACAATTTAGACTAGTATGATATACTACGTACAATGTGTTTAACACGCACAACACACACACAGACACCATTTAGACTATTAAGGTACGCGTGCATTGCACGCATGGGATTTGGCAACCAAATTATGAATAAATACCACATTATAGCATGTAAGCTTTGAGTCATATATGCATGATGTAGATGTTCGTTTAATTCTTATAGTTCATTTCATTCAAAATCATCTAGTTTTTATAAGAAAGCTAATCTATTTTAAGATTCATGGAATTGTGCGTTGTAAGGCATAACGTAAAAACAAATCATGTAGAAAAACATTTGGGCAATTATGATACGGAAGATTCTAGAACAAAGATGAAGTGCTTGTGTTTTGAGGTTTGTGCATTATGCTTAAGTTCAACCATAGAGTCTTCTAGATTGTACATGTGGCAAAATCTGGTGGAATCTAGATGATATCCAATGGCCAGTAGTGCTCAAATTTGCCAGCTCTGCACCATCGGATTGGCCTCATCCAACTACCATCTTTCAAAGTTAAAGTTATCCGCACACTATATAAAAAATAAAATATATAATATATATAGGGGTATAGATATAGATATGTGATGCGAAAGCCACCCATCATCTCCAATTAGAATAGTTTGTCCATGCATGGATGCAATGTGGCCAAACGATGTCTGCCATCGGTATCTCAAATTCAAACCAATCTGACCTTGTTCAATGTGTATACATTGCAACATGCTCGTTTCCAAACCACATCGCACAGATCTCCGTTATATTCATGCATGCATGGGTTTCAAACATCAAGATCTCTTATTCAAATATTTGAATTCAACTTTACATTGATTATGACCTCACCTAGTCTTTTACACCCACACATTGGTCTTCTCTTTATAATTGTACCACTAACTTTCTCTCGTGCATGCATGCACACACACTACCAGTCGGCATTATCCATCGCACACATGCAATCTTTTTCTTCAGGTCGGTCTCCCATGAAGGCACACACACACACACCCCTCTCCATCATATCGGGCATTCTTTATCTCTCACGTGCATGCGCAAGGATCGATGTTCCTCTATGTGTGCGTGTATATAGCTAGGTCTTTCATAGTTTTCCACATAAACCGATCAATCTATATATCTAGTGAGGTCTCACCCTCTTTCCCACGTCCACATCAATCAATCTACACCTCTCTATATAGGATTACATATATAGCTAATACACCCACATTAATTATATATCCAACGCCCCCCTCTCATCATCCATGTTGGATCTAGGGGTCCGGCAGACCCTTAAGGTTCGAACACTGTGGTGCGTGCGAAGGTTTTCTCCCTATAGATCCACACCCTAGCTCTCTAAGATCTCGCAGACGAACACGGCGAACTCTCAACACAGAAAGACACAAGATTTATACTGGTTCGGGCCACCGTTGTGGTGTAATACCCTACTCCAGCGTGGTGGTGGTGGATTGCCTCTTGGGCTAATGATGAACAATACAAGGGGAAGAACAACCTCCTGAGGTTGAGGTGTTCTTGTGCTTGGCGAACTTGTGTGTGGCCTTGGTGGGGTGGATCCGGTCCAAGATGAGATCTCCCAAGGTGAGGTCTCCCAAGGTCCGATCCTCCAAGGTGAGGTCTCTTCGGTGGTGGCTAGTCCTATTTATAGAGGCCCTGGTCCTCTCCCCAAATGTTGAGCGGGAAGAGAGCCAACAACGACCAATTTGAAAGGGGACAGCTAGTATAAGCTATCCTGACAAAAGGTGGTCTTCGCCTGCAAAAGGCTCTAGTGATGATGCCATCTTGGGCTCCATGGTGACCTCTGTCTGGCCGTCCTTCTGGTCCTGGTCTTGTTGCACCAATATGGAAACCTTTGCTTGATGCCTCGGTACTCCGCGCCTGCGCTTGCCCCCTTAGCACTAAAGAGGAAACAAGGACGTTGCGCGCGCTGGCGCCTGCCTGGTCTCGATCGTAATGGCTCACGTCATGAGGGCCTCACGAGGTTTGTCTTGCCTTGATCTCTCCGCCCCTCATGAGCCTGCCTGGCAAGGCCGCTCTTGAGGAGGTCTTGCATCGTCCGCCCCGCAAGGCTTGGCCCCTCGCGAGGGTCTTGAATGTCTTGTCGATGAAGATGGGCCATACGAACCTGCCAGCCCAGCCACGCCGTGCACCGTAGGCTGGCAAGTCTGGGGACCCCCGTTCCCAAAACGCTGACAGTAGCCCCTGGGCCCAAGGCGCGCTTGGGCTTGGCTTTGTGGCGAAGCCAAAGGGTCAAGCGCAGAGCGTTGCGGGCCCCAAAAGCCTGCGACCTCGGTTGACGCATGGCGGTTTATTGGACGTGGGCGTCTCCGCTTCCCCACGCTACCTTGGCAATTGCCCGACTTGACAAGTCCCTGCAGCATGCAAGGAAAACCATTATTACCTGTGATCATGGGGGTGCTGGTTGGCCTTCTCCTGCTATAAATGGGGAGGGGGCAGAGCCCCCATCGTCCATGTCTTCCCATTCCGCCTGCTTCTTCCTCCTCTGCTCCTCTGCTAGCAGTGACTTCAATGGTGCCGATCCGTAGGTTTTCGGCTGAGGAAAAGGGGAAGGTTCCCCTTGACATGTCGGCGCTGCTTTCGTCGAAGAAGAGGTCGGTCCACCGCCGTGACGCCGTGAAGATGCAGGTGGTGATGAGGCCTTGGTGCGAGCGGCCTGTGGCTCCCCGGCTTAGAGAAAACCAGAATGCCACGTATTCCAGCCCAGAGATCGAGGTGAAGTCTTCTGGAATACGACACTGCTTAGTATAGAACAAACCAGCTCTTTATTACAACACATATATGAATACACGGGTTCCGACATTACAATGAATAACATCGGCACGGCGACACTATGCCAACCACGATTGCTCTATACAAGTAGCATAACAACTTGAAGCAACGGAACAACTACTAGCAGCGGAACAATGAACGACGATGATGGACTCCAATCCGCAGGGACTCTGGCTGGAACGCTTATCCTAGCTCGCGGACACAGGAACAACACCAAACAAGCAAGCAATCCAGGCACGACCTACAAACTGGCATGACACGCCAGGTCAGTACATTGAATGTACTTGCAAGCTCACAATAACCAGAAGCATTCAAGACAAACAACAGCATGGCAATTACAGGTTAAGCAGGAATTAACATGAAATCATCAGGATAACATAACATGAACCACATGAACATAATACTGCTAGAACAATATGATCATGGCAAGAACATATAAATCTGATGATACTAGCATGCAACATGATGACACTACATGCACCATTTATTCTGCTTGGGTTACTATGTAACCATCACATGCATCACTTACCAACCTCGGACATCACATGATTATCTCAGGATCAAATCAAGCTTGGTATAAACAATACCGTAGTAATCATTAAATGACCACAAGGAGCTTGATTTTTACCCATGATTCTCACACAATATCGTGAATATCCAACAACTCAGTATCCTCGATACCACGGTGACCATTCCGACGATCACAACCATGACCAACACTTGGTCTCAAATGGTGATCATTCCGGCGATCACAACCAACTTATCTCCTCATCGAACCGGGGTTATTATTAATCAAGTTATTATTAATACTGTTGACTCATGGTGTGACCGACACAAACTGGGCCCTTATCCGCGGGCGCGGCTATCGATAGATTTAATACACTCTGTAGAGGTTAGTACACTGTACCCACACTACGGAAACCATGGCCGCGCACTCCCATTCGGGTGGACCAATGGCGTTCCGACAAAACCGACCTACTTCCATGACACTCTCCCGGCCACTCCGACCCACTCCCAATTGGGCTAGTCCTGGGTTGCCCCGTGTCTACCAAAGACACAATGATCACCGTCGTGGCCCGTCCCTCACGGGGACCATCCCTCACGGGACCGGATCCATAATAACAACAACATGAACACAAGGTTATGTCCGACTACCTGATCAGGGTAGCGCGCGCCCATAACCTTCCCTAGTCGGAGGCACCGGCGAGAGGCACATCAATAGACCCAGTTAGGACCTTCCCATAAAGGTAAGCGTGGTTGCACTGGTCAGTTTGATATGGTGGCATCATGACTCAGCCAACATTTGTTCAAGTTCAATTTAATCCGGTTAAACTTGAATGCAAATATGCCGAGCCATGATAAAATAACACGATGCAAGGACAATGCATGAGCATGATATCAACATAAGCATGAGGGTACAACATAACTATCCACCATATCAACAATGAACCATATCCAACTGAGCATGGCATAATGATGAGCATGAGTATTAAAAGTACAACACTAATCATAGCATAACATGACAATTATCATCAACCATAAATAACATGCAAGAACTCATCAATAATATTACCAAGTAAACAATTAACCATCTAGCAGTAAAGGAACAATGCATATTAACAGTACTTGGTAACCGACGTTAGTCATGCACCGAAGAACATGACCAACCCAACATTTACTACTATCAAGCATAGCAATATGAAAGTAATACTAACAAGTAGTTCATGATAACAGGGTGCAAGAACATAGCATGACGATAATCACTGATCCACAAGCATGACCAAAACTATGACAGCAGTAGAAAAACAAACATATAGCTATTAAAGATTCAAGTTGAAGACCAATACTACTGCATGACTATCATGCAAATGGTGGGTGCTTGCCTGGGGGTGAAGAAGGCACTCGGAAGAAGTGCGGCGATGCCGCGAAAAGATTTGCCAGAAATGGTTCTCTCCCGGAGGGGCTGTTTATGTGCAAGGGCAAAATGGTCATTTTCACAGTGTCAAACCATCGTGAAAATGAAACCAACAAAACGGGCTCGACGAAATGAAGACGTGGGCTTTGGATTCACCTCATTTGGAGTTACCAGAAAAAAGTTATAGCCCGACGAAGTTTAGGGACCAATCTGTAAAGATTTCTCCACAAACAGGCCCCTGAGCTGAAAAACAGAAAGCGCCTAAGGAGAAAATACGTTTTCAAACTATGAAAGCGCACTTACGGTTGGAGTAGAAGAGAAATACGGTTTCTGAAGGCAAAAACGTACTTCTGCAAAGTACGCTTCCACTTATCCACGTGGACAGTGGCGGGGCCGGGCTTGGGCAGCTGACGTGCGGGTCCCACGGGTGGGGCCCGTCACTTATCCTAGTCAGCATGGCTGGGCCGGGCTCTAGGTCGATGATGCGTGGGGCCTGCCTTATCCATCTCCCTCTCCTCGCGCCTGTCTTCTTCCTCCTTGCTGCCTCCCCGATCAGAGACAGAGGAGAGGCAGGGGAGGGCACAACGCCGTGGACGGCGTGGGCGGAGTGCCGCTCCCACCTGGAGCAGCAGTGGCGCCAGAGAGGGAGCGGGGCCACAGCGACGGGAGGAGGTAGGGACGGAAGGCGATGGTCGTTCTCGAGGGACATGGCCCTGGAGGGGCTCCGGCAAGGAATGGAGGTGAGGGGAAGGGTCTCCGGCGTGTGGGGAAGCTCGTGGAGAGGTCAGGGAGTGGAGGGGTGGCTCGAGTGGCTCGGATTCGAGAGGATACCCGAGGCGGCCATGGCGGCCATGGTGAACACAAAGAGCTCCTCGAGCTCGTTTGAGAGGCTGGGCGGGACCGGAGGAGAGTTGTGAGGCTGGTGGTGAGCTTGGAGGCGCTCGGGGTGGGCTTATATAGCCGAGGGGCGAGGTGTCGCGCTGTTGGCGCCGCGGACGCGTGTGCTCACGCATGGACTCGGGGGAGGCAACGAGAGGGAACAGGAGGGAGATCACACGGGGAAGAGGCGGCCAAGGGAGCGCAGGAGAGACGCAGTCGAATGCCATTAAGGTGCGGTCGGCCATAGTGCACCCGTGGGCGTGCGGCGACGAGTGCTAACAGAGGGGCTTACGGAGGGGGAAAGGGGTCCAGGATAATGGCGACGATGAGAGGAAGCTAAGGGACATGCCCGTGCTCGCTGAGACACCGAGCAGAGAAGGGGCCCGAGCAAGAAGCCATTTTGGACGCGCCCACTGCATGCAAAGTCGGTGGTCACCGCGCGCACAGGTGCACACACTGCCACAAGCGAAACCAAATGATGTCTGGGGGTTTGGCCTTCCTGAGTAGGTTGCAACTGCGGTGTTAGATTGGTTAAAAGTGCTCTAGTTAAGTGGTAAACCACCTCTGAAGTTTACTGCAGTAAACTTGGATGAGAACTGCTGATCAACAGGAAAGAGTTTGGAAGCAATGGAGTTGTCTGCTAGGTCTAGGGTAAGAAGGACTTTCACCCTGGTAACTTGGAGAGGATTAGGATCAATATTTAATGTAGTTGCTTAACAACCACATAAACTGGTCCAGAAACTAGATTAGGATGATGCACTCTGATGAAGCATCAACTTGAGCTCAAATTGGGCAAGGCAGAGTCTTTTGGTCCTATGAAGATGCTCAAAAAGTCTCATACCAATTGGCCAAGCCAAACTGGTACTTGCTTCACAAACATCTCCCTTGGACAGAAACTTGAAAAAAATTCTAGAGGAAAAATGGCTTGATGAACCATGCCCAAAATGGGTGGAGGTAGGTTATATGGATAACAAAAGGCCTAGAAAAATTGGCAGCCATAATGGAGAAAGATAAAATATACTTTCTTCACAAACTGAAATTTTGGACAGAATCAAAGAATTGAAGATGAGCTCATATGGAGGCATGACATGAGCTCTACTCTGGTGGAGGGCTATGATATGATGATATGAGGGATCATGCAAAATGGCAACTCATTTGGATATGCCTAGCTTGCACCTCCTTCACAAAGGTTCTTTCTGGATAGAAACTTTGGAAAATCATAATTAAATAATTACTAGGCAAATGAGGTTGCATTTTGGCATGGGGCAATGATATGGATAGGAAAAGGTGTCCAAGGAGTTTGAGGTCAATTGGGAAAAGGAAAATAGCACTTGCTTCTCAATGTGCCATTTAGGGCATAATAGGAAATGAATTATTTGAGCATGATGATAAACATGAAACATGAAATATTTTGCCATATTTGAGAAAGATATGACCCAAACAATTTACGAGAATTATTTGGGAATTTAAGGAGTGATGGAAATAAAGATTGCTTCACAACCTAGGGCAATTTGAGTTATTCCTTTAATAGAAAAGGAACATTCCCAATAAAAAGATTATTGGGATTTGGGCTAGGATGAAAATGGCAGGGTCTAGGGAAGGATTTGGGAATGACAGGCCACTCTGGAAACAAAGAAGAGGGCATCTTCTTCAGTTTCCAGACCACAAAGCCACCGAAAAAAGAAAACTCAAGCAAAAACCTTAGTAAAACAAAAGAAAAAGAAAGGGCCAAAAATCATGCTATCACACGACCTCCTCCTCGGTATACATTGCCCTTGTATGCCCAAGCCGGGGGCTCGGGAGGAAGGAACGACGAGCATCGTCGTGCACGCCGCGGCCAAGGTCGACGCACCGCGACGACGAGTGCCGCCGCTCCTGGAGTTCATGCCTCGGACTCCTCACGTGAGTTTGTGCTGTGGGCGGCGATGCCCCCAAGCTCCTGGATCCACTTCCCGCACTTCTTCTCCGACGTGATGCCACCGAAGGGACCTATTGAGCTCTGGTTGCGGCATGCCGACTGCAACGCCCCGGCGACCGGAGCTGAGGTTGAAGCAGTCTCCACCGACAAGATCTTCATGATCTATGGCTGGGGCGAGGTCGCGCAGGTTTGCCATGCGGAGGGCACCCTCACGATCCACCTCGAGTACGACGGCGCCTCCACGCTGTTCTTCAAGGTTTTTGACGCGGAGGGTCGCCGCTTGGAGTGTTGCCCCAAAAGGGAGCGCCAGGATGAGGCGCGCCCCGCTCGCGGCTGCTCCAGCAGCAGTGACTCTTGGGAGTCTAGCGGCTCTCCTGAGCTCTACGAGACCCTAGAGACGAGCGACGATAGCTACGTGCCCCGAGCTCACGCCGCGCTCGGAGCAGGGCCGCCACGTCCGGTCACCGCCGTTGCTGATCTGGATGGGGTTGGCGCCGGCCTCCCGTGGCCCACTGTTGATGATGGCGTCGGCCATGGGGGTGTGTAGATAGGATTCTCCGAAGTTCTCGTCTTTTGTTCCCTGCGAGGAATCAAGAAGTACCATGTGGGGGCATGTAAAGAATCTGCAGTGTCTTTTGTTGATATTATCTTAATTATGGAAGCCTTGTGAGCGCTAGTCCTGTTTAGGTTCAGTCTTCCCTTTCCAATCTCACGACAGCTTGTTGCTCTACGCTGACAGGTCCCGGTCCCCAGGCAGGCTTCAGCAGTCACTGGTATGCCAGGTCGCGTGCCGTGGTCAAGACCAGGAGATGAGCGGCCCGAGGTCCAGTAAGAGCCCTTGGGCGCGATGCTCAGGAGGTCCCCTTTAGCGCTCAAACAGTCGTGGTAAGATAAGAAAGGGAGGCGGCATTGCCGCAACAGGGCGTGACTTATCTTGGCGGTCCGAGGTTGATTCTTCGTAATACACCAGACTCACGCACGCATATCTGCAGCATAGCTAGGTCAGGACCATATGAGTCCTCCCCCTTTCAGTGCTCTCCTTCGTTCTCTACGTCCTTAGGTCCCAGCCCTCGAGCTAGCTCAGCCGCCGCTGGTATGCCAGGTCACGCGCCGTGGTCAAGGACAGGGGGTGAGGGCTGGAGAACTGGTAAGAGCTCCTGAGTCGCAATGCTTAGGAGCCCCCCTTTTAACATGCAAGTGGATTGCTCGGAAGAGGTGGGAGCTCGTGGTGCCGCCTGGTGTTATCCTTGTGAGGTTCCTGCGAGCCAGCACAAGGAAGAACACGATCTGCCATTATGGTTGCCAGCCTGCCACTGGTTGCTTTGTGAGGAGGTGAAGGCACCGAGGGCCAGGTGAGGTGACATGCACGGGGCGTGCCGCGAGCCAGAGCTCGACCGCTCAGGTATTTCGACGTGGCAGGGACGAACCCATGCACCAGCGTCGTGCCGGCGTGAGGAGGCCCCGTGGGAGGCGACGATTGGGCAGGTAGCAATCACAGGTAGATCAAACATGAGGGTAGCAGGCTTAAGTAAGTGCATGGGGGATAGGTTCCACTGGGTCAGGCCCGAGCGGCTCGGGAATGATGTAGCCCGAGGGGCGCTCCCAACAAGGTAAGCTAAGGGCATAAGGAAAGGGATACATGCCATAGGGACGGACCCACGTGGCCTGGGAATGATGCAGCCCATGGGGCGCTCCCAGCTAAATGAACTTGGAAAATGTCAACTCGTTCTGTTGGCGAAGGAGAGTTGGGGCAGCTGAAGGTGCACGGCGAAGGGGTTGCTCCTCACGAGCCACTGGGGCCCTAAGCCTCAGGAGGCTCTGGGGGCTCAGGTGGTTCCTTGAGGACCGTCTCCATCTCCATCAGGACGGCATGGTGCTTGGCCTCCTGAGCCACCAGGAGGCGCTGCAGGTTGCGCTGGTAGGCGGCCAATGTGCTTGGTAGGCCAAAGGGCATGCAAACATAGCTGTGCGGTGGGCCCTCGCAGCGTCCCACACGCGAAGGCCAGAAAAGCTCCTGAGAAGCGACCCTGTTGAGCCCTGGAACGTCGACACAGACGCGCAGCCCGACATCCTCGCCTGGATGGAAAGTTGCGCCTTGTGAGCGGCGGTCGCCGTGCATGGCCCTTGGGTCTTGAAATTCCTAGGTGATCTTGGTGATGAACTCTTGAACGGTGGGCGGTCCTTGCCCTGTGTCCTCCTGAGGGAAATGTGCCGTGAAGCACGCCTCCAAGTGGTGCCCGAGCGCCTCCCTCGTGATGTGGTCAAGGTCTGAGGCCTTCTAGAAGCAAGCCCCTGAGCCCTGCCCGAGAAGGGCGCTGGGCACGCCTTCCTATGCGATGGAGGGAGGCGCCCCTGGGGTGGGCGCTGATCTTGACGAGGCTCCGGCTGCGACGCCACCCTCCTGAGGTCTGGCACGGTGCAACCGCTTCTTCTTATTGGGAACGGCCTCAGGAGGGCCCTCGCCCTTGCAGTCGGGGTCGTCGACTGCTGCAGCTTGGAAGGCACGCTCGAGGGAGCACACCGCATCTCTTTCTTCACATGGGACCATGATGATCCCGCTGCTTCCCGGCATCTTGAGGACATTGTAGCCGTGATGGGTCACTGCCATGAACTTGGCCAGGGCTGGGTACCCGAGGATGGCATTGTACGGCAGGCGGATGTATGCGGCGTCGAAGTCGATGAGCTCGGTGTGGTAGTTGTTGCGCATGCCCAAGGTGACAGGGAGGCGGACTTGCCCTATCGGTGTGGTGGAACCGTCGGTCACTCCTGAGAAAGGCTTGGTAGGCTGAAGCTGGTCATAAGGCACTTGGAGGCTGTCGAACATGTCAACAGATAGGACACTGAGCCCTGCACCGCCATCGATGAGGGTCTTGGTAACTTGCATGTTGCTGATGACTAGGGTGCAAAGCATCGGGAGGACGCCAGCGGTAGCTGCGCACTTGAGCTGATCTGCCGAGCTGAATGTGATGGGGCACTGGGACATTCTGAGCGGGCGCGTGGCTTCGAGCTTGGGGAGGACTGCATTCACTTCGCGAGCAAACTGCTTGAAGATGCGCTGCGAGGCTGGGGCCTAGGCTCTTCCCAAGATGCAAGCAATGGCACGCGGTTCCTGGAAGCCCCCCAGCCCCCTCGTCCTAATGGTGCTTGTCGTTCCTTCTTGGCGGTGGAGGCAGCAGAGGGAGTCCAGCGTTACCTTGAGGGCGATCCTTGCGAGGTTGATCTCTCCAGGCGCCCTCACAAGGCTGATCCTGCCAGCGGTCCTCACGAGGCCGGTCGCACCACTCCTGACGCAGGCCACGGTCGTCCCAGCGTCCACCACCACGTCCTCCTCCTCGGCCGTAGCCCCGGTCGCCACGCTCGGGGCATCGGCCGAAGCATTCTTCGCGAATGGCTCGGAGCTCTTGACAATCACTGGTGTTGTGGGTGTTCAGGTTATGGAAGGCGTAGAACGGACGACTGCTTTTGGACGACTCTGGTTGGTCTCTGCCACGCTTGGTGTCTGGTTCCGCTGCGAGCACGGCTGCTCCCCTGCGCTTCACGCCCTTGGCCTTGGCTTTCTTCTCCTCTAGGTCTGCAGCAGGGAGCTCGAGGAGGGAGAGGCATCCCTCCTGAGCTCTTGCACACTTTGTCGTGATGTTGAACAGCTCCAGGGTTGTGCACAACTCTTCATGGATAGTGAGCTCTTACTTCATCTTGACACCGCGGACGCCATCAGAGAACGTAGATATGATGGCCTCGTTGGTCACCTGGGGGATCTTGATCCATGCTTTGTTGAAGCGCTGAATGTACTTCTACAGGGTCTCTCCTGGTTGCTGCTTGATGCGGCGCAGGTTGCCCGAGTTGGCAATGAAGTGGGTGCGCATTTCGTCCCAGGAGGAGATCGAGCCCGGTGGTAGGTTCAGGAGCCAGGAGCGGGCGCCTTCCTTGAGAGCCATGGGGAACCAATTCGCCATGACTTTCTCGTCGCCATTGGCTGCTTCGATGCTCAGCTCATAGAGCTGCAGGAACTCCTCGGGGTCGGGGGTGTCGTCGTAGCGAGGAGGCAGATCCGGCTTGAACTTTCCTGACCAGGCAACACTGCACAGCTCGCGGGTGAAGGTGCGCCAGCCAGCCGTGGTCACGGGGACCCTCCTTGGGGGTGGAGCTTGGTCTTGACGGGGTCCGGGCCCTGCCGCTACAGGTGGTGCACGGACTTACCACAGCAGGCGGTCCTGGCATGGTGGTGTGAGGAGTGGCGGAGCGTTTTGTTGCGGTCGAGGGACTTCTTGACAGCTCCTTTCTTCTCGCGCGGGTGCGGGATGCGGCAGGTTGCGTCACGGAGCCGCGCGTCTTGGTGCCAGGGTGCCGTCCTGGGGCTGAGGTGGTGGAGGCGCTCCATGAGCTATGTCGCCCGTAGCTGGCGGAGGGCGAGGCAGAGAGAGGGACGACGCAGGAGAGCCCCCGGCGGCGCGGACAAGCTCGGTGATGCGGTCGAGCCAATCCTTGTAGAGGTCGTCGACCGGGCGCTAGCGCAGGAGCTCGTGCGCCATGAGGAGCGCGGCCCGTGCGTCCATGGGAGGGCGACGTGCATAGGAAGAAGAACCGGCCGGGGTCAGCGATGGAGTGGCGGTGCGGCTGTACCGCCGCACCGAGGGGTGCAGTGAGGATGATTGCTGCTCATTCCCCACCGGGCCGGTGGCGGCATTGGCAGCGGGAGCAGCGAGGTGGCCCGCCGACGGGAGCCGTCTGAGCGACGTGGGCAGCTAGGGCAGCCGACGCTCAGCACAAGCGCGACGCGCGTCTGCCATGGAGACGACGGAGCGACGGGGCTTGGAGCGACGGACAGAGGCTTCGGCGCACCCCTACCTGGCGCGCCAAATGTCAGATCTGGGGTTCCGACAGACCCTTAAGGTTCAAACACTGGGGTGCGCGCAAAGGTTTTCTCCCTATCGATCCACGCCCTAGCTCTCTAAGATCTCGCAGACGAACACGATGAACTCTCAACCAAGAAAGACACAAGATTTATACTGGTTCGGGCCACCGTTGTGGTGTAATACCCTACTCCAGCGTGGTGGTGGTGGATTGCCTCTTGGGGTAATGATGAACAATACAAGGGGAAGAACAGCCTCCTAAGGTTGAGGTGTTCTTGTGCTTGGCGAACTTGTGTGTGGCCTTGGTGGGGTGGATCCGGTCCAAGATGAGATCTCCCAAGGTGAGATCTCTCCAAGGTCTGATCCTCCAAGGTGAGATCTCTCCGGTGGTGGCTAGTCCTATTTATAGAGGCCCTGGTCCTCTCCGCAAATATTGAGCGGGAAGGGAGCCAACAACGGCCAATCTGAAAGGGTGGTCTTCGCTTGACAAAAGGTGGTCTTCGCCTGCAAAAGGCTCTGGTGATGATGCCATCTTGGGCTCCATGGTGACCTCCTCCTGGCCGTCCTTCTGGTCCTGGTCTTGTTGCACCAATATGGAAACCTTTGCTTGATGCCTCGGTACTCCGCGCCTGTGCTTGCCTCCTGGGCACTAAAGAGGAAACAAGGATGCTACGCGCGCTGGTGCCCGCCTGGTCTCAATCGTCATGGCTCACGTCATGAGGGCCTCGCGAGGTTTGCCTTGCCTTGATGTCACCGCCCCTTGTGAGCCTGCCTGGCAAGGCCGCTCTTGAGGAGATATTGCGTCGTCCGCCCCGCGAGGTTTCTAATCCTTAGGAATTTTTCGAAAGAATTTTGGAGGATTCTAATCCTTAGGAATTTTTCCTATCTTGGTTGTTTGATTCGTAGGATTGTAAACCATAGGAATTTTTGCATATGATTCTTTTGCACTAGATTTGATAGGAAACATCCCATCCACTCAAATCTCTTTGGAAGAATTCTGCGTTTTTTCTATGCACAATCAAACACTCGTACCATCCTGTAGGATTCAAGACGACATTCCACTCTAATCCCATGTTCTTCCTATTCCCTCGCTTTGGAACTCCTACGAATCAAAGAGGCCCTAGGTTTTTTTATAAAAACTAATTGATTTTGAATGAGATGAACTATAAGAATTAAATGAAGGTCTACATCAGGCATATATGACTCAGAGCTTACATGCTACAGTGTGGTATTTATTCGTAATTTGGTTGCAAAATCTGATGCGTGCAATGCACGTGTACCTTACTAGTACTTCGAGTATGTGCAAAACACAATGGCACGCTACACAGTGTCTCTCTTATAGTTCATGAAGCCACTTGGGCACATGGCACATGTGGAGGCGTTGTCGCGACATCCTTGTGTGGATTGATCATAGTGACGTGCTGCTGGTTCCAAAAGAATGTACTCGTCCTCCCTGAGCCGCACTGGCGGTACATGCTTGAAGCGAAGATGTGCACGCACGCCACGCATGCACTCATTCCCTCGCATGCACACGCGGGTACACGGGCGGACGCAATTTTGTACCAAGATCCACCCCATGTGATAATTCGACGCGTGCAAAGTCCTTCACTTCATTGATGGTCAATTAATACAGCGCATGCAAATTGAGTGGACGTGAGGGCGGAAGAAAGACATTACTACTCCACTGCGCACATGCGAGTAGTTAAATCATGGGTTGCTAGTAGTACTTCCATTGGTCTCCTTCATATTTTGTGCCAATTTTTGATAGTAACATAATTTTTACGCATCTGAGCAGTGCAGTCTACTTGAAATTTATCTTCCACTAAACCCATCGGGAGCCGTTTCGGGCCTCGAAACCAAAAACCATCAATTAATCTTTACCTTGTTCCCATCCCATTCGAAAGTGCTAGTGCTACAATTAAGTGCAAGCCTGCTCACACCTACCAATACATACCAAACCTAAACATGTTCCCACTATGCAAGGTTTAGTACTAGTGCTAGTACTTAGGTTATAAAAAGGGGAACTACCTAACCGAAAATTACTCTACCTTCCTCCTCATAAGTCCAGCTTCTCCGTCCATCCTTGCCATGACCGGTGTGCAGAGCTCTAGGTCGAGAACTACTCGTAACAAGGGAGCGGCAACCAAGGCAACGAAAAAAAGAGAGGGCTCGCCGCCACGCAGAGACCTCGAAAGATCTCTCACGGACAGGCAATGGCTCCCAGGAGCGCCCTAGACGCGGAGGCGAACATGCCGAGCTGGCGGCGCTGGAGTCATTATCCCTCGACGGCATGCCCAATCAACTCAATAAGCACCTCAATAAGCGGAAGGAGTTCATCCATGGCTTGTTGGAGCTGCTAAAGGAGAGCCTCGATGACATGCCCACTAAGCTCAATGACCAGGGGGAGTTGACCGCCAGCTTGGTGATGCTGCTGAAGAATAGCATTGCCTCGGAGAAGAAGGCGACCGGCGAAATCCTGCAACTTCAGGAGGACAACGCCAAGCTCTGCCACGAGCTCGACCTGCTGAAGGAGGAGAACGCCGGCTGGAAGAAGCTGCATGAGAATAGTAGTTCCTCGATGAAGATGTTGCAGGCCCTCGTCATGGAATAGAAGGAGGAGTTGGCGAAGCTCCGCATCGCGCACTCGGCTACTGTCAAGGTACGTAATGCGGCCATGGAATATATGATGAAGGCTCGTGTCGAGAGATCCCACATCATGGACACAATGATGAAGATGGCAGAGGAGACGCGCAAGGAGATGGAGGTCGTGGAGGCGATGAAGAAGCAGTTATGACTCCGTGGTCAGCAACCCTTCATGTAGTGAGAGCAGCGCCCCAGACTTGTGTGTGCGTCTTCCTTCTTTTTTGGGGGTTATAATCTTCCTTCTTCTTTTGCTCCTGTGTTTCTTATTTTGCTTCGGGTGTTTCGCCACACGTGTCACCTTCTCTGCGAGGCATGAGTAGAACAATGCTAAAAATGAGATGACTAGCAAATTAGATCATTCTTTATCACCAATAGAACAAATGCCTCTTGCTAGTAATATATAATAAGAGCAGAGAGTAGAGGATATGGCAATGGGCTTCCATGTTTCGTGCTCCTCCGTCGTACTACTCCAGTGGAAAACTTTAGTATACCGCACGGTTGTTTGCTCCTCCTCAGGTCGTCGGCACATTTATACGAGCAGTCAAATCACAAGGCCCTGCCTTCCAGCAGTAATGAGCCGTCAAATCACAAAGGCCCTCGCCTCTCGTGAAAATGACCAAGCTAGACTGCCCCGCCCTCTAGCCTTTGAAAAATGTATACATTTGTACAGTTGTAGTATCGATGGATTGCGCCATGGAGCAAAACTATGCATATACTATATGTCACTACCCACTATGAAGGCACTAGTAACATAGACTAGTAACTGGTCTATGTTACTCTCCACTATGACCAGCCAAAGTCGAGGCGCGGATACCAATGAGGGCCTGGTTGTGTCTATACTTGGACATCTCACCCGACTGCATGCGCACCAGGCAGACGAAGCTCGTGTCGTGTTGGTGCCGTGTGCGGCCCGCATATTAACCAAAACCTCGCGCCTCCATCTTAGCCTCCGCGTTTAAAACATCTCAATCTCAAGGCCAAGGAGCAACGTGAAACCTATGATAGAGCCAATCGGATGGTTGAGAACACTACAATTCGTAGCTACAGATGCATGTGTGAGAGAGGACGAGTGCGTGAGTGCACCTCTTCTCAGAGTACAACTGTATGTGGGTGGCATCGACCTAGGGAGCAGTGATGGTGCGTGCGAGAAGTCCCGAGAGAGGTGCAATGTGTCTGAAAAAAAAACTAGTCTATAGCTCACCACGAGGCTATTCCTATCGAACGCCAAGCGTAAGATTTGTATCCGACGGTGCCAGTTTTTGCACATACACAACAGTAGAAAAAGAACTAGTAGTACCATGGCATATGCTACACCATGGCCGAGAAAATGTGCCGACGTTACACCATCTGGGAATAGTGCCGTACTTCGAAACTAGAACCGTCAATAAATCTTGAGAGCGTCTCATCACATCCAAACTACCACTACTACCACGCTATATTTAATTGCAAACCTGTTCACACCAATCACAACCTAAACGGTTTCCCACTTAGGAGCGTATTAGTAGTACTCGGTTATAAATACTACTATGCTAAGATGACTGCACATTTCTCCTCAACTCCTCATCCACAAGAAACAATCAAGCCATAGCCAGCGTGAGTTCTGGCTCGAGAGATTTCCACCAGGGAGAGGTGAGCATGGAAGAGGAAGCACGAGAGATGTCCTGCCTCGCCGCGAAAGCAGCTGGCATGTCCAGTCGCGTAGCAGTAGCAGCACAGAGGTCCCGCCGCGCCGCCGAAGCAGCACGGAGGTCCCACCGCGCCGTCGATGTAGCAGACTGGTCCGACCATGCCACAGAAGCAGCAGAGATGTCCCGCGACGCCACCTAAGCAGTAGGGAGGTCCCACCACGCCGCGGCGGCTTGGGAAAATTTCTCGCAGGCAGGCGAGGACTCTTACAGGCGCATGCATGCGATAGTCCATAGCCAGATTGTTCAGATCTCCGGCTGGGCGAGGAGGCAATTATTATCCACTCTTGTCGTCCTTAGGAATTATTATATATTCATCAGTCTTGCTATAAGTCACAGTAGATGCTATATAGGTCCATCAGATCTTACATCAAGATCCGTGCAAAATTTTCTTTTCAGATTTTCTTTTTTCTCTCTTAAATCTCAGTCGAGTGAGACATTGCCACACCATTAAACAGAGGCTCGGGCGCCATTAATGGTACCTTGGGAGAGAGGTGGACAGCAGATGGAGGTCAAAGGGCTCTCCTCCCGATAAGCACACGCAGGGTTCTGATCGCACGCCTCCCGTACTCAAATAGCTACCATGCATGACGCCTCCTAGCTAATAAAAAATGGGGACACATGGCGGCACGTAAATGGTAAATAGAACGCCCACGGTTTCAATAATACTTGTGTTTCCGATTGTAACGTGACATCACTTGTTCCAAAATGACTTTGTTGATTGTTAATGTGTGCGCCTTCGCAAATCGGACAGCAAAATTACCACAACATGTTGGTGCCATGTCATGGCACCAAGCCAAGTTTCATGATTTTCATGCATGTTTCGGATTTACAGGAATTAAAAAACCAAGTTTCTCAATGTTTCCAGCCGAGCCCTGACGCCCAGATGTTTGAATTTCATTCCCATTTCTGGCATGGGACCTAGAAAATTACCCGAGGACACACATGTGATTTTTCAACCAGCTTTGGTGCACTAGAGCATGTGCTTGTATTTAAAATTTGAATCATGCACACAAAGGTGACACATTCCCTCTCAGAACCACGAGCCTTCTTGAGAGAAGCTCCGGTTTGCAAGAAGCTTATAACCAAACTTGTTCCTATTATGCATTTTTTTACCACAACATGGTAGAACCATGACATGACACCATGCCAAATTTCATGATTTTCAGGCGTGTTTTGGATTTACAAGAATTTTAAAACCAAGCTTCTCAATGTTCTCGGCCGAACCACGATGCCCAGATGTTTGAATTTCATTCCCATTTCTTGCATGAGACCTAGAAATTCACCTGAGGACACACATGTGATTTTTCAGTCAACTTTGGTGCATGGGAGCATGTGCTTGTAGTTCAAATTTGAATTATGCACATTAAATGACCAGAAACTCAACTAATGTATAAAAAGGCCAAATGGACCCGGAATAATTCCAAAATTTAACAGGGCATTCATATAGTTCTATGTTGCCTCTGTAAAGAAAATCTGGCGGTAGGCAGCGTATATTGTTTCGCACACAAAGGTATAAAGAAATAAAGAAATTAGCCCTATTTAATTCTTGGGTTCTTATTATTTATGCCACTAGTTGTGTATCACTACTCAGTTTTTCCATTAGAAGTTACAACTACTCAAAAAATGCCATCGATATGTGAGATGCCTGCTCAAAAATGCAATTAGATATCTAAAAAATGACATCGTTAAGTTAGATGTTTGCTCACAAATGCCATTAGACATTGTTATTTTCACGTCAAACCCTGTCGACCATGTTACATGACAAAGATAAGCCGATTCTCACAATGATAAGTTAATGGTGTCCAGCACAACACACCCCTCAAATAAAACTAAGCACCCTGGAATTCTTTGACAAAACTAAGCACCCTGAAATTCTTTGACAACTAAACTGCTGGCTATATGATGTTGGCCATATATATTGTACATATATAATGTCAAGAAATGAGTGGTAGTACTATACCAACTAAAAGATGAAATGTACGAAATATAACGAGAAGAAACATAACATAGTTCTGCTGGGGGCTCAACACAACACACCCCTCAAATAAAACTAAGCACACCAAAAATTCAACTAAGCAACTAATCCGGTAGACACTACATTAGAAGCACCATGAGCAACGACACTGCCACCTTACTCAGAGTCCTCGTCCACATCCTCGACTTCGTCCTTGTCCCTCTTCCTCTCGAGCGATACTTCTTTGCTTGAACCGCACACTTGGCTCTTGCTCTTCAT
Source organism: Triticum aestivum (assembly GCF_018294505.1). Lineage (NCBI taxonomy): Eukaryota > Viridiplantae > Streptophyta > Magnoliopsida > Poales > Poaceae > Triticum > Triticum aestivum. The sequence goes on along the minus strand of NC_057797.1, from coordinate 470,863,739 downwards.
CCAACCCTTGTAGATATTGAAACAAAGGTAGCCATACATTGCAGCATAGTGTATGTGGTCCATATCTAGTACATTCCACTGCCATGCATGACGAAGAAACGTGTATGGTGTTTCTCTAGTTTATCGTATGAAGGATGAAGCTCCTGCCAGGGTTAGCATTGAAGATGATCAAGGAAGGGCACCAGCCCTTCCTTCTAGAGGTCGAAGGGGTCGCCTACAATGAGGCCTATCCGACCCAGGATTTCCTTGTCATTCCTAAAATCTACAGTAACAAATTTGACTCAGCCGCCCTTGAGGAACTTCTTAAATTCCTCGCACTCAACGTCGGCATGGCATATGCGGTAGACCAAGCATAAGTCATGCACGCAAACCTGGATCACGACGGGATTCTTCTTCTCTGCCTCCTTTAGTTTCTTTTCGCTTCCCAGGACTGTGGTGTACTCAACATCTAGCCTAGTGACCCGCTCATCATTTGAGTTTTCGAACATGCATTTGAAGCGAGCAAGGCATTCTTTCACCATTGCGGAAGAATGGGTGTAGATGATGTCAAACTCATCTTCGGTGATGGTTCTAACCTTGTACTCACCGCCGATCATGGAGATTTGGGACGCCATGGATTTGGGAGGAGGATTAGGATTAGTGGAACTGCCGTAATGTGAAAGGACGTTTATCGATTGTAAAAATGTCGAGTGGGGGGGCGTGCTAATGGCATGGTAGTGGCTTGCCTGGTGGATAAATGGATTCATTCACAGTACTATGGGGCCCAATTACATGTCATGTCTACTCGACGCCCAATTAAATGGCTTTCGATGTCATGTCAAGTGCCAGGAAAATTACAGGTGATACGAAGCTTTCCATTCTCCCATGATACGGGCTTCTGAGAGCCCTTGGATCTGAGATCGAATAGTTGCATGGCATGATTCTAGACCTATGGGTGAATATCCTATCCCGGAGGGTTATTCTGCAAATTTTCAGCAACTTAGCGTGCGACCGTTCGATCTCAGATCCAAGGGCTGCCAGCATCCCGTATCATGGTCGTGCCTACCACGACCGTCGCCTCGCTCGCGCGGTCGCACCCTTGGAGATTTAACATGGTGCATTAGGCTATCTGATGTTGGCATGTCATACATAGTCATCACTTAGTCACTCATACAACAAGGTTAGCTATATGGTTGGCTATAAGAGTATTTTTTTGTTTACTTCTCTCTATCTCTTTCTTCGTAGTATTTATTGCATTTGCCAAGGAGTGACCTCTTCCAATGAAATGGTTCTTAGATGAGGTGCTATGGGCATTAAATGGCTTAGCAACTCAAGTCCCCAATCCATAGGTGCTTAGTTTTTTATTGCTAAGTTTGCTTCATCTAGGTACACGCGCTTAGCACCGTTTCTTCCTGGGGTCACCAAACTAGTCTCTCTCTTCTTAATTAACTTGCCACATCAGACTTTATGCCTATGTGGAAGGCTTAGCACCTATAGGATCAAGTACAATAGTGGGCTATAAGCCCGATTTACATGGCATTTTTGCATATGTGGGGGAAAGAGGCAAGGAAAAAGTGGAGGAGTGGGCTCTCAAGCAAGAGCCAACCTCTACATGGTGGAGCATCGGGAGAGGCACCTGTATGGAGGTGGTCAGGAATCGGGAGACTCAAGCCGGTCGTAGCGCCACGGTTAAAATGATAATGGAAGTCAAATCACCGGGCCCCACCTATCTAGCAGTAACGCACTGTCAAATCACACATCCCTACGTTTGCAGCAACCTACTCCCTCATCTTCTCGCGTCTCTGTCGAACTGACTAGGCAGAACTGCCCCGCCTACCGCGTGGGAAAAGCCCCGCCCTCAAATTTTAAATAGTACAGTATACTAATTTTGTATCCATGGGTTGCGCCATGGAGCAAAGCCTCAAGAAAACGGCGGTACACATGTACGGAGTATACAACATGCCCGTCGCATTCGTGTCGCACCCCAGACGGTCGGTCGGTCTAGCACGCCGCTCTTCAAATGGAACACGCGTAATATTGCGTTTGCACACACATGTGGGACCGCAATTGAGAACCGACCATAGGCACACTCCCCGGCCCTGCAAGTCGGCTGAGTTAATAGAAGCACATACTCCACCTTGGTACCTGGACGATCCCTAAAAGACATGGAAGATCAGTTCGTCCATGCATGTGACCAGACTCCAGCAGACACGCCTGGATTGGCTATCGTCTACATATCATGCAGGCTGTGTTGTACTGGGCTGTAGTTCTGGTGAGAAATCTAAAAAAAGGTTTCTTGTCATCTCGCAAAATTAGGTGTCATGTGCTTCGGATCACTGCGAGGGTTAAACAGCGACAAGTGAGTTGGGCTAGTCATTGGGGGCACATGCATGAAGACTACTCGACTGCAATCTAGGTCAAGTCGGCTATGTTAATTAGGACATCTATTGACGGACCCCTTTTCTACGAGTTTATCTTTAATTTGGGCTTTGATCCTCGTCTAGTTTGTCCGTCGGGATTCATCTTGTCTCCTTTGGGCAGTGAGGTTATGATTTCTTGTCATGTGGCATTTTTTCGTGTTATAATCCGGTGCTTCAGATCAAAATGACGACAACTGCGCCTCCGGGGCACGTGCATGAAGACTTCTCGACAGTCATTGCCGAGGTCAAGCCGTCTCCGGCCGGTAGACAAAAGAAAACTAGTACTCCACTATATAGGCAGGAGCCTCCGCGCTTGCTTGCTAGTGTTGCTCTCTTCACACTGTCTCGTCCTCTCCAAATCTAAACACGACAGCGGTGGCCACTCTCTCTCTCTCTCTCTACTCACCTGTGGTCACAGATCCAGCCGGATCCTCTCCGCCGAGGAAGGTGAGAAGGTGCACCGTTCACGCGGTCGTCCTCGGCGACGGCTCTTACCCACTGTCGGCGCGTCCCGATCAGCATGCCTTGTTGTTCTCTCCCAAGCATCACTGGCGAGGGAGGGCCTCCCACCCCTTCTTCCTCGCTACCGTAGTGTAGGAAGATCCGGCCTCCCACCGCGCACCTAGCGACATCCCGGCGACCCTCAGGCATAACTTCCTTTGGAACAGACCTTGCTCTACTTCCTGAGCTCCTGACATCGCTGCATTTAAAGTGGGGACTGGGGGACAAGTCAACAGAGTAAGTCCAACACTAGATTTGCTAGCCTCACACAGTATAAGGTGGCTATATACCGGAAAAATGGGACCAACCCAGATATCCTCTTCTGATATTTGTTGCCCCGAGCCGCTCTTATGTAATGCCACTGGTAAAATGTAGCAGTCGCACTATTAAAAGTAAGGACACGTTAAACCAATGTTATTTTCAATGTAATGCCTCCAGTAATATGAATCAATGGCACTTTTTTTCATGTCCTGCTAAATTTCCCATTAAGATAAGTTGCTTCTTTTCGTTAGAGATGCAACTGTCCTGGTCCGCCTACTCTCCAGGAGCTTCATGACCAACCTTGATGTTGCTCAATTTTATTGCAACTAATGAAGAAGCTCTGTGGGTTTCATTTTCTGATGGAAATGGAACCGGGGATGGAGCCCTTTTCTTAAAAAAAAAGAAGCTGCTAGCTCATGGGACATTGCTTCATTTTAGGTGAACTGCACCAAAAGGTCCCATGAATTGAATCATCCATGTTGGTGACTGGTGTCACCCTTCTACAATGGCATTGACTGCAGATATGGTTCCCATCACGAGGTATGTTCCTTTTTGGTCCGACCGTTTGCCAAAGATCCAGCGTGTTGATCCTACCCTTGTGCTACTGTTTTGGCACTGCCATGATAAAGTAGTAATGTTATTATTTTGCACCTTAATCTAGTGGCACTATTAATTTGAGCCAATGTTTTGGCACCGCTGGTGCCACTATTTTTTATACTCCATCTGTTTCTTTTTAGTCTGCATATAAGGTTTGGTCAAAGTCAACCTTGGTAAAGTTTACTAACTTTATATTAAAAAATATCAACATTCACAATATGAAATTAATATTTTCAGATGCACCATGAAATGTATTTTCATATTATATAGTTTTAGTATTATAGATGTTCATATTTTTTAATCTAAATTTGGTCAAACTTTGTGTAGTTTGACTTTGACCAAAACTTATATGCGGAGTAAAAAGAAACGGAGGGAGTATATCGAAAGAGGGGGTTCCCTCCGATTTCATTAAAGAAACCCAACCATAGAGAACCATTATCCGACAACATCTTAGTGTAAACGGGTAGTTATGCAACTACTACTAGAACGGACTGAGTACTATCAGGAGACAAGTTCGCCACATAAGCTAGGCAGGTAGGGGGACACAGCACCAACTCGACGAAGTTTGGATCACAACCCAAATGCTACCACAGAAACATCAGGGGGAAGATAGGGACTGAAAGAGCCAGCTTCAGCATCCCAGTCTAAGCACCCTCGGCCTTCATCCTTGCGACGCACGTACACCTCGTTTGCCACCTGCTCGACCCTAGTGTCACTGATAAAATGAAGTAATAATACAGTTAAAATAGAGTGAGTGTCCTCTTTATCATTTCATTTCCAATGTTGATAAAGAAAGTGCTTCTCTTTATTAATGTATGTTTCATCAACTAGTCCCATTGTTAATGTTTAAGGGTTTCTGCAAACTGGGGTGCTTAATTTTAGTTGATCTGCACAAAAATAGAGATCTAAATGTCTCAAGGCCCCTCCTTGTACTACCGCTGTACACTGATGTTCATCACTGGCAGAAGGTGTATCGGGGAGACTTGGGTCGATTTCCAATATGATGTAATATTTTCTTCTGTTTATTAGTGTATGTTTCATCAACTTGTGCCACTATAATCTAATCACGCCTTTTCATTATCTGTGCAAACAGGGTTATTCAGCTGCATTTTGGTGGAACTGCACAAATGTACGGATGGAACCGGCATATATGCAGAGTGCGAGGTGCCAAGTAAAAATTACTGACACCAACCTTGCTCCATCTAAGCATTGGCATCCACCACCATCAGTGGGATGTGTGGCGCTCACTGTGGACGGATCTTTCTCGGCAGCAAATCCTCTAACCAAATACTAGTAGCTTAGACTTAAAAAAAATACTAGTAGCTTATATTGGCAGTTTTCTAGGGGTGTACTCTTTTCTGAAAGAAGCACCGATCTATTTTTCTTTATTTGTACAGAATATCACAACTTTGACCCAAAGGTACAGAGCTATTTTAGGGTGATTGGCGTAGTACTCGAAGACTAATTGTAAGCATGATTTTTATTAGTTGTCACACTGATTGTAAGCATGAGCAGATGGAAGATTAGGTTAGTGCGAAGCTTACGTTAAACCCTACCGACGCCGTTGAAACGAGGCAAGTGTCGAGGGAACCATGGAGAACGGCGGGGAAGCGACGTCGCGCCATCCGGCCTCCTCTTGCGGTGGGAGAACAAATACTCCTGTGGCTCCGGCTGGCTCTGCACCCTCACGAACGGCACACCATACTCGATCGATTTGTTATCCTCTGGGTGCTCGACCTTCGACCAGTACACCCACCACCTCCGCCTAACTTCCTCCTCAGGCGAATATGTCTGCTCCATCGCCCAGAGGATATACTCGATGCACTCGAAGGACTTGTCACACCCTAGTTAGCTATGCATTAGAGTGTTGCATCATGTTTACTCTTTCATCAGAAACCTGAAATGGGGATGGCAGAACCCCCAGTCCCCTCTGAAACCAATTAGGGTTTACTAAAAACTTTCTCAATGAACCTGAAATGCCCTTCTAAAATGCCCATCATTTTTGTCTTGGTTCAGAACCTCTGCCAAAAGTGATGCACATTTTCCTAGGCCATCTTAGGGTTTTTGAATTAAATCATAAATATTTGATTTTGGGCATTTTAAAATTATATAAAATATTTAAATGCTCAAGTATCTCCAAACTAAAATGTTTCATGTTGGAAATAATCCAACTATGGACCAGGAGTAGTTTGGTGATTTTAGGAGTTGCCTAAGTATTTTATTTAATTCAACAAAGTTGCAGAAGTATTAAAAAACAGAAAACAGAAAGAAAATGGAAAAACTTACCTGACGCCTGCTCCCGGCCCACCTGCCGGCCCAGCCCAGCGCCGCTCCAGCGAGCTGCTTGCCGGCCAGGCAGGCAGGCAGGTGCCCGACGGCGACCGCAGCGCGCGCCACGCACCTGCTCGCCGCCTCGCCGCTCCCCTCGCCCGGTGACGTCGTGGATCGGCCTCCCTCGCTCCCCCGAACCCCCCAGACACCCCCTCTCCTCTCCAGCTCCTCCCCCTCGCGCTCCCCCGCCATGACCGACGCCACCACCGCCGTGCCTTCGTCGTAGCCGTGCTCCCCGCCGCCCGTGCGTCCTCTCATCGTGTCCAGGAGCTTCGCCGCTGTCCACTCCATCGAGCAAGCTGAGCCCCGAGCGCTCACAACGCCCGAGTCCACCGCAACGACCTCTCCTGAACCGCCGTCGCCGGAGATCCCCTTCAACGCCGTCGTCGCTCCGGTCCATCCCCGGCCGCACCAAGGGCTTCGTCGCACTCACTGTGAGCTTGGCCATCTTCCCCCCCTTTCTTTTCTTGCTCCCGAGCCGTGTAGCGACCTCCCGGAGCTCAACCGCACCCACCGCCGTGGAGCTCGTCGCCGACGTGCTCCCGGTCACCCTCCGGCCACTCCACGGTGTCCATCATGCTCACCGCGTCACGTAGCACCTAACTAGCTACTCCCCGCACCTCACTGATCCCCCTAGCGACAAGTTCGACTTTGGCCGAACTCCGGTGGCCGCCAAAGTCATTGCCGGCGCCAACTCCGGCCACCCGGACCCCAACGGACTCCACCAAGAGCTGCGGCTCGTCCTCAGCTCCACTCCGGTGGTCTCCGCGACCCATTTGGCGGCCGAAACAGCCAAAACCACTTCCGCCGCCGCGTCGGGCTCGCCGGCGGCTAAACGCCGGTGCAGCCGACCCGGGTTTGACCACGGGTGGGCCCTGGTTGACTCCCCTGAGTCAATGACAGGTGGGGCCCAGCCCTGTTAATTAAACAGGTTTAGTTTTAATTAAACTTTAATTAATCTAATCACACTGACACGCGGGACCCACTGTAAGGTTTGACCCGGACGTGTCCCGTTGACCTGCTGACGTCACACTGACGTCAGGCTGACGCAATAATTGATTTTCTGGAATTAATCTAATATAGGAAATTCCAGAATATAGTTTAAACTTTAAAAATTCATAACTTTTATTCTGTAACTCCAAATCAGACAAATTATATATGAAAAATGATCAGAAAAATCCAATCTATCCATCTGTACTATTTTCACGCATGATTAAACAAGTTAACCTGATGTTTAATACAGAACAAGGAAAAACACTTTAAAAGGCCATGGTTGAGTTTGAAATTTGAATCTTTGATTCAAATTGGTTCAAACCCTTCTGGTCTTAGTTGCATTAGCCCAACACACTCATATTGCTATGTTTCATGCATGCATCATATTGTTGCACATTGTTTGGTGATGGTTGTGTATCGGTGTTCTTTGAGGCAGGTTCTGCCTCCGAGGAGTACCGTGATTACCCTAACGAAGAACCGTATCAGTGCATCGAACCATCAGGCAAGCAACCAACCATTTGATCATATCGATACAATCCCATGTTCTCGCTCCTGCTCTCTTTTACTGCATTAAGACAACACGTTTCAAACTGCTGTGTGCTACGGTAGTTGAACCCACTTCCTCTGCATGACCTGTCATTGCCACAGTAACTAGATGAAACCCACTAGCATGTGTAGGAGTTGATTGAGCCATATGTATGTGTTGTTCCTACCTTGCTATGCCTGCTATGCTTAGAGTCGTGTCAGGCCTGGTTCATCTGGGTGATGGGCTAGAGTGAAATGATTATGTCAGTAATGAGAGTGGTGTGGTGAACACGATTTGGTAAAGGTATCGATGAGAGGCCATGTAGGAGTACATGGTGGGTTGTTTCATTGAAGCTGACCTTAAGCACTGAGATCTGTATGTGTGATTTAAGAATCAGCTACTACCATGCATTGGGCCCCAAACCAATGGACCCTCTCGGCTTCTTATTCACCCTAGTTCTCCGTCCAGGAGTTGCAAGTAGTTTCCGGTGTTTGTAGCCTACTGGAGGCCGTGGACAGCGCTGACCGTAGGGGTGGGCTGTGATGCGGTAGGTACGTGGCCAGGTGTACCGAATACCCGTTAGGTATCTCGGGAACCCTGTTCACATCGTTCGGGGCCGTATGGGAAACCTCGGCCGGACTCCCTACGGATGGAACCTGGATAGGCGATAAACCTGGACTGGAGGCTTAGGTGATTAGGTAGGTCGTGGCCGACACCCACGTTGGGCTTCCGCTTGAAGGTTGCCGAGTACATGTCGTGTAAACGACGGTAAGTGGTGAGAGTGTGTATGAAGAAGTACACCCCTGCAGGGTTATCATGATCTATTCGAATAGCCGCGTCCGCGGTAAAGGACTACTTGGTTGCCTATACAGTTCATAGACAAGTAAATGGAAACTACTAAAAGCCTCAAGATAAGTGTGAGTGCCGAGGATGGCTCTTCCGTAGGAAGACGGAGGTGGATCCTCGGTAGTGTATTGAATTGGTGAGTAGTGGACTCATGTACGCAAAACCATTTCAAGTTGGAGTCTCGTAGGTTAGCCTAGCCAAGAGTCAAAGCTGGCTTGCTGCAACAACTCCACCAACCCTTCTTGATAATATGCATGTATATAGGATCTGATGTAAGTCTTGCTGAGTACCTTTGTACTCATGTTGCTATAATTTACATTTTTTACAGAAGACGCTGCAACCCCTTCTGATGGGTTCTACGTAGACGTTGACATCAATGAGTAGGCTAAGGCCCAGGTGGTGATCCTGAGCTTGTGAAGGACCACGTAGTATATCTAGGCTTTCCAAGCCTCTTTTATTTTTCTAGTTGTCTGTACTCAGACAAGTTACTTCCGCTGCTCGTTTGTATGACTGTATGACTTGAATGCTGGGTCGTGTGACCTATACCTTTGTGTATGTTATGTATGGCTCTCTGAGCCTTAAATAAAGTACTTGTGTCATAGAGTCATGTTGTGATGCCTTGTTGTATTTGCACATATCGAGCATATTGTGTGTATGATTGAAATGCTTGGTATGTGTGGGATCTGACTATCTAGTTGTTTATCCTTAGTAGCCTCTCTTACCGGGAAATGTCTCCTAGTGTTACCACTGAGCCATGGTAGGTTGCTACTGCTCTGGAACACTTAGGCTGGCCGGCATGTGTCCTTCTTCGTTCCTGTGTCTGTCCCTTCGGGGAAATGTCACACATTGAGTACCGGAGTCCTGTTAGCCCGCTACAGCCCGGTTTACCGGAGTCCTGCTAGCCCAGTGCTACAGCCCGGACCCACTTGCTGATGACCGACACGTTCGTTGCTGGGTCATGGATGCCTGTCCCTGTAAGTCTGTGCCACTTTGGGTTTACAACTAGTCATGTCAGCCCGGGCTCCTTAACATATGGATGCTAGCGACACTATCATATACGTGAGCCAAAAGGCGCAAACGGTCCCGGGCAAAGGTAAGGCGACACCCGTGGGGATACCGTGCGTGAGGCCGCAAAGTGATATGAGGTGTTACAGGCTAGATCGATGTGTCATCGAGTCGGGGTCCTGACAGCGTTGGCATCAGAGCCAGACTGCCTGTAGGTTCTCCAAGCCAAACTGGTCGATGTTGAGTCTAGAAATTCTTTAGTTATATGTAGGGGAATTGTTTGTGGGTGGAACGTAAGGCTCTTTTTACTCCTTTATCTTATGACATTCTGATCTGAGTCAGTCTATTCTTCCACCGGGGGTTAAGGAATTAGGATCTATTCTCTCTATCAGGATCACATGTTACTAATCAGTAGTACCTTATAGGTTTGATGGATACAAGCCTAGTTCAGTTCTACTACCACATTATGTTGTTAGGATGGACTCAGAACCTTGATATGATAATGTTGAGTGTGTATGAAATCCTTTGTCAAATGTCTCAAAATCCTTCTTGAGCATTTACAGCTGTTATGCTGCCGAAATTTTGCTAGAAATTCTAATGCCTTTGCATTATGATTGTGCTTTCAGATGGCCACTCGC